>NC_137432.1:14087325-14149825 GCF_964374335.1 Astatotilapia calliptera | reverse complement strand
CTGAAATGGTCACGTTTATCTTTTCAAAACTCAATTTCTCTTGAATGCAGCATAATTAAATAAAGTTTTTGGTGGGTATATTCATTGTCTTGAAAAGTCACAAACTAATTCAAGTGTTTCAAATTAACTTCTTTTTGGTTTCATGATGTTGAGTGCATATATCCACAACATTTCTCTGAGTCAACTTCTTTAAAAGGACCCCTCCATGAAAACGTGTTTTAACCTTGACGTTTTTTCATTTCATGCCAGTTTAAGAATCAGAGCTCCAAAAACACAGTCGTTTTTTTTATTTTTTTGGACTGTTTTTAGAGTCTCAAGGTTGGCGGTCTGATGATCTGATAGGTTTTCTGCTTAGTGTCAGCTACATTGCTTCCTGTGTTCTTGAGGCTAGATATACCCTTGAAAAAAAAAAACACCATAAAAACCTATATCCTTATTGGGCTTTACAAGGATGAATTAACATATTATCAGACTGATTTTAAATAGTAAGTAAAATTGGGTGTTTTGTTGTCTCATGCTGTCAGCTAACAGTACACGACTGTCTTTAACACCTTAATGAATAGTTAAGTTAATTTAGCAGCATTAGTGAAAGCAAATGTCTTAATTACAAACAGTTCAGATGAAAATCCTTCATGGATCTGAGCTCTACCAGCCATGTGGACCCACTTTGTCTCTATAATGGCAGGAGAAACAGTTTGAGTAATGTGGAATGGCTCTGTAAGTGTCCCCTGGTAAAATGATCTTCTTTACTCTCCTGCAGCCCCAGTCAATGACAACGATTAGCTATAGCCTCCAGTGCTGACTTTATCCTCAAGGTTAGATGTAGCCTAGAGCCTATACAATTGCAATGGAACAGAGAATTGTTTGATAAAAAAAAAAGTTGAATTATTGTTGAATTTATCTCAATTTTGTGGATTTTAAGACAGTTAGTAAGACAATATAAATGTAAAGCCTATTTTGTCAGGATAAGAAGTAAATGGTAAACATATGATCATGTGAATAACTGAAAATACAGTGGCAACATTTTGATGACTGAACATTCACAGGAAAAAATACCATACTAGATTTCCCAGATTAATATAAAATACATGATAATTTCAGGATTATTCAGAATTATGTGTGAGTTTATGGTTTGACAGAGCAACCAAAACCATCAGCCTAGTCCATAGGAAGTTGTAACACATTATTTCAACTATTTTTTGAAATGTCATTTACTACTAATACTAATAGATAACAGATTGTTTCTTAAATAGTCAATGAAAAAACACTATTTAAATACTCACATGTACCTTGTTCCTATATTTTTAAAATATTTTGATGGAAAAAGTCTTAATTTGAGTATTGCAAATGCAGTTAAGTAATAAAGATGCCCTGGCTCCTTTTGCACCCTTTTCTTACCCTTTCCTCAACTCCTCTCTGCTGCACTCCGCATCTCCTACACTCTGCCTTTCTCTGACTCCCACTCTACTCCTCCACTGCCCCCTCCTCCCTTTACTGTATCCCCTCCATCTCTCTTCTCTCACCCTTTCTCCCTCTCTTTTCTATGCCTCTCTATCAGGAGAAGAAGAGAGGCTCCCCAGAGGGACTGTGGTTCGTTCCCGCTGCCGCCTACACTGGCTTAATGAGGAGCCTGCGGGAAGGGGTGAGTGTCTCTGTGTATGTCTGCATGTGTCTGTTTGTCTGTGCCTGTGTAGCTGTGACTAAGTCTCTCTCACTGTGTGTGTGTGTGTGTGTGTGTGTGCGCAAGAGTGTGTGGCAGGGGATCCCTGTGAACTGTAATGATGAGGCAGCTGTGGGGGCCTAAAGCGTTGTTTGCCAGCTGCAAGTCAAGGGCATGCAGAGCAGTCACACACACACACACACACACACACACACACACACACACACACACACACACACACACACATGTGCGCATTCGCACTCTTACCTGCATCAAACACAACCCTTTACTGCTCAGCAGTCTGACCTCAGCAGCAATTAGGACCCTCCAGACACACATATACAGTAGATGGAGCAGAAACACAAGTAGAAATGTAGATACTTCTTTCCTTTTTGCAATTTTTTCTTTCACTTTTTTCTTTTTCTGTCTTATTTCATCCCTTTTTCTTACTTTGCCAGTTTAAATTACTGTTTTGTTTTTAAAGTGAACTTATAAGACTGTAGTTGATTTAACACTAAAATAAAGATTAGAAATGGGCTTGTGCTTTTTGAAGCATGTCTATTAAGAAATTGCTCCCACATCACATAAAGAAATATACAGTGTTTTTCTTTCTAGTATTTTTACACGGTGACCTTTTCCCACGGATTAGGGACACATTTGGTAGACAGTGATATACAGTGAACAGGTAAAAGGAAAGAAGGAGATGGATGGATGTTGTTTTGTCTCTCAGGTGCAGAAAGGGTCTTGCTGTGGTGGCCCACTATAGCAGAATGAATATAGATGAAACCGGTCTGCACAGTTGTCAGCTAGTACCTACTGTTGCTTCATTACCACTGGGAGTGTAGGGGGGTAGATGAACAGAGAAGAGGTGCGTGTGCGTGTGTGTGTGTGTGTGTGACAGGAGCGAGGAGAGGGGTGTAGGGGAGGAGAGAGAAGGTTGACTTATTTATCATTATTGAGCTGAGAGAGTATGCTGATGGAAACACACACTACTCACACACAGCCTTAGGGACCAGACACTCATCCTAAGACCCAACCTGCCTCACTCTTTTTCCATCTCTCCCTCTCACACTCCATTTTCTCTCTCCTCCCAGTCTCCCTTTCCCTGACGAGCTGTTTTTCCAGTAGAATAATATTTGTCATCACGTTACAGAGCTGTCTATTTGGGCGAACTTTGTCTCATGGGTTTTACAATTATTGGAGAGATAGTGGTCACATTATATGGTTGGATGTTTGAGATACAAATCCTTGTTTGGGCACCTATGGGCAAAATACTTGTTTTGTTGCTTTATTTTCTTTTACTTGTTAAACAGTAAAACTTGATTAACAATTTCAGTGAAGCACTAAAACGTGTTGAATAGGTTGAGAACTGCCATGGGCTTTCTAAGCAATTGACTGAGGAGCTTTAAGTTAACTGATGTTTATAAATCAAGTTAAGGCTATATTAAAACACCTCCATATTATAATTTCCAAAATCTTTAATAAGGTCCTCTTAAGGAAAACTGTGAAAATGAAAAAAATTGCGGTTCATTGTGGTTGCAGTAAGCTTTAGCAGTATTTTTCCACCATGCAGAGATGATGCACCAAAAAAAGTCATTAGGAGGAAACTTTACCAAGTACCCCATCACAAATGTCATGATGAAGAATACAAAGCCACATCTGGTTTAGATGTTGCTTTAACTTCAGGTTGTGCACAGATGAAGTTTCTATCTTAGCTCTTTCTCTACAACTTCTAAAAGTAGGTTTAGAGAAAAAAAATGATGCAGAATTTGACCATGAGATTTAAAGCATCCTCCTTTTTGGGACAGTTAGTGGCATATGAAATATTGAATGGATATAGAAAACAGTTCCACTAAATATCAGAAGTTTTGGCTGCAATTGTACTCCAGTTAGTCACGTAAAGGCCTGGCAAAAACAACACAAATCTGACATGAACTGTTTAAATATAAGCAAACTAGAGATTTCTGAATGACCTTTGCAGTCTGTTTAACTATGGGAAGAGCTTAAGCCTGCCATGTGAACAAAATAAGCTAAAAATTGAAGTGTTTAATGGCTTAGCTGCGAGAAGGTTGATGGAGAGAGAGCTACAACAGGCTATTGAGTAAAGTTGAATTTTGCTTGACAGGGGTGACCTGTTAACCCATGATGAAATAGCCAAAAATAGAGAGTACACGCACCCCATATAAAAGAATGAGCTGCTCCCATGGCATCAGTGTTGTCTTAAATGTCAAAAAATGTGAATTTAGATCTAGACAGATGGTCTCTATTGATTTCTTTAAGGTTTATTGAATCCCTTACCCTAAGGAAAGCAAAGTGAAGACAATATGAGACTAGCTGACAATTCTGTCACATATAAGGCTAGATTTGGTCCAGTTTTTATATAAAAATATTGATCAGTATAGCTAATTCGTTTTTAGATGAAATATTTTTAGTAGCTAAGGCACAGAGCCAATTTGTTGGTTTTGTCAGTAGAGCGATATGGTGGAGGAAATGGGGACTGACAGAAATGAAGAAAGAAGGATCAGTGTAGTGGGGAAGGGGGTGGAGATGGCAGGGAGAAAGAGAGAAAGTTGTAGTTGGACAGGGGGAGTGGATGGCATGGAGTGAAAGGCAGGTTTCCAGGCCAGACTGAGCTACAGGAAATTATTTATGAGTCTGAACAAGATGATGCTTCAACTGCCTAAGATGAAAAGTGTATGTGTGAATATATGTGTGCGTGTGCGCGTGTGTGCAAAAAAAGTGATGTGTGAACAGTATTGCAGTGATAGAAGCCACGGGGCCAAAGGCAGAACTCCCCCTTACACACATGGATCCTTACATACAAACATACATACACACAGCGGTGGTGGGCCTATTAATGATTTAACACTATCTTCCACAAAGGAGAGGAGACCAGAGGGGGATGTCGTGGGCCCTACCCTTTTGTCTAACATAGGATGACCATTGTATATGCATGAACACACACACACACCTAGCGTTAATGTTAGTAAATGTGTTATATAATAATGGATACTTACTCATCGTATTCTTCAGAATCCTTTTTTAGAATTAATCCCCATTTTTAATGAACAAAAAATGAAGAAAAATAGGCCAACATATGACGGAGTATAACTTAAGTTTATATTATCTTTACTTTTTTTCCCCTTTGTCTAAGAAAAACAATAATGTATAATCGAGCCTTTAACTCTTTTGGGGTAAAAAAAAAAAAGGTTTGAAATTTGGCACAGTGATTTAGGGCACTCCTTGCTAGCTTTACAATTAGATGGAAGGTTCCTGCCTGAGTAAAAGGATCCAGATGTATCTACCTGAAATTAAAAGCTTGCAATTAAAAAAAAGTAATGTATTTTTAATGACCAATAGTTCTGCCTTAAGCACAATTAGAAACAAACACAATCTGACTTTACTAACAACATACAGAGATGTACATCTCAGTCTTTGGATGAATACACTGAATAATTACTCAGATCTCAGTCTGGAAAATCGATCCCTCCATTTATCCATGCATCCATCCATTTTCTGCTACTGCTGCTAGTAGCTAGTAGTAGTAGTCGAGTCTACGAGGCGTAGTTTAAGCAGAGAAACCCAGATCTTCGTCTCTCCACCTGGGAACACTTTGAGGTTCCCAGGTCATCCAAGAGATGTTCTCCAGCATGTCCTGGTCTGCTCCAGTGCCTCCTGCTGACAGAACATGTCTGAAATTCTTCATCTCATTTCTTTGGTCAACACTCAGCACTTATAACTACTGAACATAGCTCAACTGATAAATGGACAGCTTTGATTTTACACTTGGGTCTCCCTTCACCATAACAGCCTGGCACAGTGTTGGTACTTAAGAAACTCAACAACCCTCCACTTAGGCTACTCAGTCTCAACTTGGATTGGTCACTCTGACTTGTCTTACTTTGCAAAAAATGAATAATCATCTTTTTCAGTAATTCTGTTGTTGATTTTAACTGTGAGCACATGCTTGCTTCGATATGTAGCATTTCCAGCTTTCTGAATCCTTATTATGCTTCTTCTAAGGCCCTGTCAGGTATGGCTCTTGAGAAGACTAGACTTTCACAAGACACACTGTAAGACTTTTTTTTAAAGTCTCCTTTAACTGGAGGATCTGACTTCAAGTAGCTTTGGGAGAAATCATTAGCATAGAGGTTCTTTTGCTTATCCCAGTCTGGACCAAGAGATTTCTATGTTGTTGCTGGGATGAAGCTCATGTGCCAAGTTGAGATGGTGTCTCACTGAATTGTAAAACTGCCAAGGAAATGTGCATCTTCATGTTTTTTTTTTTTTGTTTGTTTTTGGTTTTGGTTTTTTTTGGGGAAGGAAAGGAAACATTTTTGCTTCCTGTTTGACTGAAATCTCATGAAACTCACGATTGAAACTCACCACACCACAGTGGGTCTGATTGGTTTCGCTAATAGTTCTTTACATAATTATTAGGTAAAACATATGTTTGAGTTTTAGCAATGATGTACCGTTGGCTTCATTTGATCAAGTGGAGTTCAGAGCACTACTTCAGTTCATGCAATACTTAATTTTCTTTACAAAACCCCCCCAAAACTTTAATTAAATTAAATTATTTGCATGGTTATATTTATTTATTTATTTTCAAGTTTTGGCAAAATTGGCAGAGATACCCAGCCAGTCAAATTTGGCACAAAGCTGTGAGATGAGAAGTAGTATCTTCAAATTTCCTTTTGTTGACATAAAGGTGAAGAAAATTGTATGATTTGACCATTTGGAGGTGCTGCAACAAGCGTCCCCATAACATGCTTCCATCCAGGCTATTAACCGGATCAAGTTGCCTCAGTGACAGTGGCCTATTGAACCTCTTGCCCCCTCCTCAGTGCTTGCAGCTATATTTAATATGTACCGGTATGTTTTTCTTTTTTTTGTGACATATTGGTTTTCCCACCTAATCGGTCCTTTCCCACATCTCTATTACTTGTGCATAAATTTTTTCTCCTGTCAGCTATTTTGTCCAAGTCAGCTTATAAGCCTTTGTTCCTCGATGTTTACCTGTTTGTCTACAAGCCTGTGTTTCTCTTTGGGGTGTTAGATGTGTAGTGTGCGAGGTCAGTAGACAATGTCTGCGTTGCTGCCATGGGGGCTTATTCAAAACCAGGTGCACTGGCTTCTAAAGGATTTTAAATGGAAAGAGAAACCACATGAAACGTGAAAAAGTGTGCTTAAACATGCACAAGATTTCAACTCAAGAAAGTGATTTAGTTTTTCTGATCTGCTTGTCTTTGTACTTCAGACTCAGCAGACAGGTGCAAACATGTTTGGATATAAATCTAATCCACTGATCAACATTTAAAGACAGGGTTTTATTGTTCAGTATCACCCCAGCCTTTGAACTCTTTCATTTGAATTTCTTGTTCTTTTTATTTTGCCAGGGGTTCAAAGCACATAAATCTTTCTGTGGAAAAAGGGAGATTTTTTTTAAAGTTTAAACTACTTGCCATAAAGCCAGTTAGTCATATTGATTTCTGATGAAACCGATTGTTTTTATTTTTGGTAATTCTGAGTTTAAACCTTACAAACTTAAATTCTTATGCTTTGCTTTCCTGTTGCTTGTGTTAGATCTGGCCAATGCACTCCTGGAAAGCTGAATTAATCATCTTAACATTTTGTTTCTTTTATTTTTACAGTTATTATACTGCTATTATACTACAGATCAAAAGAAAACCTTTGGTCTAGCTTTGTAAGTTTTACCCGAGATCATGAATCTATTTTCCCAATAAACTCTGTAACCTCTTCTAAGGTCAGAATCAATTGTATTTTAATCTGTCAATGATTTGGAATTTGTGAAATGTTTTATTCATTTTTGTGCATTTTTACTTTTGGGGGGACAGGACAGTACAGTAGACAAGAAAGGGGGAGAGAAAGTAGGGGGAATGACACACAGGAAATAGCCTGGGGCAGACTTGAACCTGGGCCTCAGCAGGTGAGCCTTATGCCCTCTGGCATGTGGTTCACCTGTTCAACCAGTAAACTACACTTTTTAATTTAACAATAACTAACAATAACTTAAGCAATAGCCGATAATGCTAGAAATATAATTAATATTAGTACATGTTTTGGAATTCAAAGCCCTGTATCTCTGATTTAGTCCAACACAGCAAAAGAGGATACCAGAATATACCAAACACATCCCTGGTGTCTGTAAACTAGAACAAGCAAAGAGCATTGTCTTGTCTTGTCAGCTGAGGTCATGAAGTGAAATTGCAGTGCTGTCATTCCAATTACCAGTATAATGACTCTGGCAGTTGCAACTTGATTCTGAATTTTAATAGCTCATAGAATTATTGATAGAATGAGGCTTAGTATACCACATTTTCCCAACCTAATTATTTCATCAGTTCTTTAACTCAGAACCAAGAAGTTGACATTTTTCTTTTTGAGTGAAATACTATGGCACACACTAAATTGTAACATATGCCTTTAGTAGTCTACCTATAATTGCATCTGTGGTCTCATGTGTTAGAGCATGGCTAATAGTTGATCCCCAGCCCCTCCACATGCCAAACTGTTGTTGGGCAAGATGTCAAGGTGGGGGCTAAATCTATCTTGAGTGCTGCTGTGTGTCCAATGGTGATGCAAGTCATAGTTTGTTACTGACAGACAGTGTTGGGAAGGTTACTTTTAAAATGTATTCCATTACAGAATACAGAATACATGCCCCAAAATGTATTCTGTAACGTATTCCGTTACGTTACTCAATGACAGTAACGTATTCTGAATACTTTGGATTACTTAATATATTATCATGCTTTTTACAACAACGTGAATGTACTATTGCCGTGTGATTTATTACTATTACTGAAGGTCCGCGACTCCGAACTGTAGTAAAGGGACCTCTGACTAATACGGCGGGGTCCCTATCGGCTCGTAGCCGAAAACTAGCTTTACTTTGTTGTGTGGGTCAACTTTACTTGCGAGAGACAGAGAGAGGCGTTGAAAGACTGCTCCAACGGAACTTATTGTTTTCGGAGGGAAACACGAACACGGTGTACAGTCGAGTCTTAATAGCTTGGCTGCAGTGGTTATTATTATATTTACATGCTTCCAGCTCCCGTTTTTCCTCGATGACAACTCCTACCTTTCCACTCCCCTTTTTCTCCCTCCTCGCTCACAGACACATAATGTGTATGGCAGTCCATTCTCCCTGCAACACGGACTACACTGCCCATGATGCTACATTCTTCAGAGCTATGCTTGTAGCATTCTGCCTGTTAGCTTAGCACAACAACAACAACAACAACAATGAAAAGGCGCTCTCTCACCCAGGAAACACACAGTCGCAGAGAGAGAGAGAGAGCGTCGCCCTGTAACCATGGCAACCGTAGCGCTGCCGCCTGGAACAACAGAACGTAGCTGTCAAACAAAACCCAAACAGTCCTGACCCGCGACAAAATGAAACAGGAAAGTACCGCAGTGTAATCCATTTATTTCAACAAAGTAACTGTATTCTGAATACCACCTTTTTAAACGGTAACTGTAACGGAATACAGTTACTCATATTTTGTATTTTAAATACGTAACGGCGGTACATGTATTCCGTTACTCCCCAACACTGCTGACAGAATATATCTGAGGTTACGTTTACAAATATGGATTAGCTTTACCTCTCTGTCTTGGAGCTACATATACAGTTGATGTTCTTTGAACAGCAGTTACCGCTGGAAGAATAAAGCAGTTAATCTGCTCCTCCTAGTGCTTGTAAAGACTGCAGTTGAAGTCATAACTCTCTGAGACTTCAGTCAGTTTCTAAAAACCTTGTTGTGTTGCATGTGCCGTACATATATTTTCAGTATATACCTAAAAAAAAAAATACTAAAGGATTGAACTTCACCGTGTAAATCGTAATAGTATTATTCATATCAGATAGTATTTAAGAAAATTGCTCACAAAACATTTTGTATCTTGGACATCAATACAAGCAGGCTTGATTGCATCTAAGCACAGTTTCTACAAATGCTGAGCTACTGTCTATTTGTAACTTCCAAATTCTCACCTTACTCTGCTGATCATTTATAAGTGTTACAATATTTGGCATCGCAAAATGCCTTAAGGGATTTTTTTCCCATTATTTTGTTTTTCTTTTAGGAGGCGTGATGCAAAAGTCATTTTAAATGGAGGGTGACGCCTCCTTTATATCTTCTGCTTGCCTCATGAAACTAAGTGGTGATGGGATGGTGATAAGTGGTGATATAGTTCCAGATTTTAAAATACATTAGGCTCGGCCATAGGTATAGCTCTGGTATATAGTTCTTACTCTACATTTGAAAAACAAATCCCTAGTATATCTTTTATTGTCTCACAAGTGGCAGCAGTAGCATTAAGGAGGGTGGATTACCTTGAAGAGTGCACAGTAAATTAACCCCCCACCAATATGCTGTCTGATCTTTGTGGAAGTCACAATTACAAAAGCAGTGTGATTACTCATTTAACATACAAAGCACTGTACTCCTCATGTCTTCACTGAACACATTGAGCTATTACTAACAGTACAGGCCTGAAAGGGGAAAATTAACTTTAGTCGGTGGTAGAACCTCCTTTAGCAGCAACAACCTCAATCAGACACTTCCTGTAGATATTTCCACAACAATGAGGAGGATCTTGGGGCCATTCCCATTACGGCCTGTCTTAGCTGAACAACCTTCATGTGCAGAAGATGTCAGTCAGTTAAAATCAGGGTACTGACTTTAGGTTAATGTCTAGTTGCATCATTTTGTTCTCATAATGCTCCATCCACCATGGTTCACAGTTGGGATGATATTTTGGTGATGGTGTGCGTCTCCTTTTTTTTTCTTCTCCATACATGATGTTATACATTTTTGTCTCAGAGTATCAGCCTAGAGGTGTTTGGAAAAAAATGGAAAGCAGTGATTTGACAAACACTAGTTACTTTTGTGACTTTTTCTTATTTAAAACAATTTATTTATTTATTTATTTTGTTATAGGAGTTGGTGATATAGTCTTCTGATCTCATTTACCTAATTGAAACACCCAACTCTAAATAGCTTCTGGAGAAATTGTTTACAGAGTGGTTCATATTCCAGCCTGACCATCTTATGACTCCATATGTTCAAAGACATGACAAGTAAAAGTGTGTTTCTTTAGTTTAGTCTTGTTAATGCTTGTTAACCCTTCAAGCTCTTTTCTGAACAGTTTCCATCATATTACGGGCCTCTTTATACAGTGGGGCAAAAAAGTATTTAGTCAGCCACCGATTGTGCAAGTTCCCCCAACTATAATGATGACAGAGGTTAGTAATTTGCACCAGAGGTACACTTCAACTGTGAGAGACAGAATGTGAAAAAAAATCCATGAATCCACATAGTAGGATTTGTAAAGAATTTATTGGTAAATCAGGGTGGAAAATAAGTATTTGGTCAATAACAAAAATACAACTCAATACTTTGTAACATAACCTTTGTTGGCAATAACAGAGGTCAAACGTTTACTATAGGTCTTTACCAGGTTTGCACACACAGTAGCTGGTATTTTGGCCCATTCCTCCATGCAGATCTTCTCGAGAGCAGTGATGTTTTGGGGCTGTCGCCGAGCAACACGGACTTTCAACTCCCGCCACAGATTTTCTATGGGGTTGAGGTCTGGAGACTGGCTAGGCCACTCCAGGACTTTCAAATGCTTCTTACGGAGCCACTCCTTTGTTGCCCGGGCGGTGTGTTTTGGATCATTGTCATGTTGGAAGACCCAGCCTCGTTTCATCTTCAAAGTTCTCACTGATGGAAGGAGGTTTTGGCTCAAAATCTCACGATACATGGCCCCATTCATTCTGTCCTTAACACGGATCAGTCGTCCTGTCCCCTTGGCAGAAAAACAGCCCCATAGCATGATGTTTCCACCCCCATGCTTCACAATAGGTATGGTGTTCTTGGGATGCAACTCAGTATTCTTCGTCCTCCAAACACGACGAGTTGAGTTTATACCAAAAAGTTCTACTTTGGTTTCATCTGACCACATGACATTCTCCCAATCCTCTGCTGTATCATCCATGTGCTCTCTGGCAAACTTCAGACGGGCCTGGACATGCACTGGCTTCAGCAGCGGAACACGTCTGGCACTGCGGGATTTGATTCCCTGCCGTTGTAGTGTGTTACTGATGTTGACCTTTGTTACTTTGGTCCCAGCTCTCTGCAGGTCATTCACCAGGTCCCCCCGTGTGGTTCTGGGATCTTTGCTCACCGTTCTCATGATCATTTTGACCCCACGGGATGAGATCTTGCGTGGAGTCCCAGATCGAGGGAGATTATCAGTGGTCTTGTATGTCTTCCATTTTCTGATGATTGCTCCCAAAGTAGATTTTTTTCACATCAAGCTGCTTGCCTATTGTAGATTCACTCTTCCCAGTCTGGTGCAGGTCTACAATACTTTTCCTGGTGTCCTTCGAAAGCTCTTTGGTCTTGGCCATGGCGGAGTTTGGAGTCTGACTGTTTGAGGCTGTGGACAGGTGTCTTTTATACAGATGATGAGTTCAAACAGGTGCCATTCATACAGGTAACGAGTGGGGGACAGAAAAGCTTCTTACAGAAGACGTTACAGGTCTGTGAGAGCCAGAGATTTTCCTTGTTTGAGGTGACCAAATACTTATTTTCCACCCTGATTTACAAATAAATTCTTTACAAACTCGTCGTGTTTGGAGGACGAAGAATACTGAGTTGCATCCCAAGAACACCATACCTACTGTGAAGCATGGGGGTGGAAACATCATGCTATGGGGCTGTTTTTCTGCCAAGGGGACAGGACGACTGATCCGTGTTAAGGACAGAATGAATGGGGCCATGTATCGTGAGATTTTGAGCCAAAACCTCCTTCCATCAGTGAGAACTTTGAAGATGAAACGAGGCTGGGTCTTCCAACATGACAATGATCCAAAACACACCGCCCGGGCAACAAAGGAGTGGCTCCGTAAGAAGCATTTGAAAGTCCTGGAGTGGCCTAGCCAGTCTCCAGACCTCAACCCCATAGAAAATCTGTGGCGGGAGTTGAAAGTCCGTGTTGCTCGGCGACAGCCCCAAAACATCACTGCTCTCGAGAAGATCTGCATGGAGGAATGGGCCAAAATACCAGCTACTGTGTGTGCAAACCTGGTAAAGACCTATAGTAAACGTTTGACCTCTGTTATTGCCAACAAAGGTTATGTTACAAAGTATTGAGTTGTATTTTTGTTATTGACCAAATACTTATTTTCCACCCTGATTTACGAATAAATTCTTTACAAATCCTACTATGTGGATTCATGGATTTTTTTTTCACATTCTGTCTCTCACAGTTGAAGTGTACCTCTGGTGCAAATTACTGACCTCTGTCATCATTTTAGGTGGGGGAACTTGCACAATCGGTGGCTGACTAAATACTTTTTTGCCCCACTGTAGAACAAAATGAGCAAAAATATTTTTATTGGTCATATACCCAGATTATTGTAAAAAAAATTGTAAAAATGTTACTTACTAATTTATTTGAGCTTACCTTTCTGGGAATGTAAAGTCTAACTAGAGTTATAAGGATAATATAATGAGAGTACTTATACTGGGAGACATTATAGTGCGAATGACTTACTCTTTTCTCTTTCTGCTGTATTTCTCTCTGCATCATAATGATGGAATTTCTTGCATTAGCAACTTGTTTCTTACCACATATAAGGATATCTCTCTCACTCTATCTCTCTCACTCTTTGTCTTTAACACCCCTCCTCTTCTCTGTGTAGTTCTTGGCAGGGCTACAGTCTATTAAACACACAGACAGTGGGTGCTCCCCCGTGGGCTCATTAGTGAGCTGGCCCACACGGCCTGGGGAATGCTGGAACAGACCATTCTACTGGTTCCCGGAGGGGTGCCAGAGGATTCATTATGTCGTTGTTCAACATAGTCTCTTGGTGGTGAATAGTGCAATGTGATGTTCTATATTGGATTAATAGGTCATCTATTTAAGATATTAGTCTTGATTTTGTTTCCATATACTTGTTGTATGTTGTATGTGATGTATGACATGAAATAACCAAGGCTTGCAGCCTGATCACAGATGCTTTCTTCAATGTCACAGGTAAATGTGTCCACGAGACAGCAAACTTTTTAACACCTAAAATTACATTTTGCCATTTTGTGATGAACAGAAGCCAAATGATTTATCCTTTTTTTCAAGAGAGGATTAATACAAAATGTTGTTATTGTATTTTGGGACCAAAGGATATTCTTTGACACAGTCAGAGCACATTATGTAAAAACTTGCTTCAACTTAGGTCTAATGTGAACATCATTTCAAACTGACATGATATGAGTTCAGTTGTTTTTGAGGGAAAAAAATATTTTTTGTATCCAGTATCACTGTTATTGTTTCGACTTTGTCTTAAGTATCGCATTATTTATACTTACTTTATAAACAAAAGTGTTGACTTTGTGAACTGTACAACAGCTTTTAAGTATAAACTGATGTGTTTTTCAGAATTAACATAATACATTTCCAGAGTGAAATAAATGTTTCAGCTGTTCATATGAGCCTTTACCACAAAATATTATTAGCTGTTTTTGTATGAATAGGCTCTATCGTATCCCATATCTAGGGAGATTGCGTGTAAATGATGTAACACAGTGAAACACAATAATAACTTGACAGAGGCAATCACTTCTGTTCTACTTCCTGGCTTTCTCCACAATGACATTCCTGGAAAACTAATTTCCTCAGCGACAGACATTTCATTAGCCCATTGTCTGAACACTGACAACTATTCTCTACTGAAGCAAAGGTGTGTGGGCACATACAGTATACACATCGAATATGCACACAAACACGTTAATACACAAGTTCACTCATACATACGCACAACTTCGGTCTCCGTTTTGTACTGAGATGTCACTGAGAGCTAATCTAATTGTCAGTTTGTGATTTTATTACTTTTTTTGTACATCGTGGCCACATTTTTCAGTAATCGGGTTTTGGGTGTTGAATTTAACAATCAACCAGAAAATGCTGAACCCTTATCATTATAATATACTCTGCTATTAAGATGCACACCAGTATGAAAGCTTAGCTTTACACATGTGTGACCTTCACCAGTTGATTGTGCTGGCACACAAATTGCTTCTAGCACAGGCAGTAGTAAAACAACAACTTTTTCTTTCTGTATTGTCTCTGTTTATGTTTCTAAGTGTTTCTGCTTGGTATTCTTTGTCTTTGCTGAAGGACAACTGTTGAGGTTTTTGTCACTAGCCTGTTATTATAAGTGTAGTTGGTAGTGTAGTCAGTGCCACCTTAATTTGATCATTTTACTATATGCTACATACTTAAATTATACATTACCTCGTCTAGTCCCAGTGCGGTTAGCTGATCTCTATGTCAGAGCTGATATACATGATTTAGAAATACATTTATGTTTGTCTTTCAGGATGACACTACAGTTCATCATATGGCAGCAAAAGCAATAGAGAACATATCAACAGTGCTGTCTGGTCCCTCCCATCACCTGGTCACCACAGAGATAGGCGCCGCCCTGTGGTACCTGTTCACTCACTCCACTGTGGAGGCTGTCAGAGTCACTGCTATTTCTGTAAGCTCACATATATAAAGATATATCATAGATGTACAGCTAACTTTGTAAGAGCTATAAAGATATAGTAAAAAAAAAAGTGATTAATACTAGTTGACTTTGAATAATTCAAGCTGATTTCACAAACTTATTTGCACCAGCTGTATATATTACACAAAGTTAAAGCAGCCAAATGTGCTTGACTGACTGAATTTCTTGTATTGCTGTTATAGTCTGCTAAAAAATAATTAATTCTGATGCGATTCTCCTAGTGAACCACAAGTAATGAATATCAACTACTTTATTATGATGCGTCACAAACCACATACTTTCTGAAACTATACCAACTTTCTCTACCCACTTTATTATGATGGACTGTGTATTAATTCAGGCCATGTTAAGCATTAGATATCCCACATCACCCACTGTCAGGCTTTGAACCATATTAATGTTTTTCTTAATGACACAGTCATTTGTTATTCCATAATATGCATCACTGGACACTTGTTCCTTCACTAATGGCAAGGAATTTCAGTGCTATGTTACAGAGGAGCGTACATTATCTCTCGGTGTGTGTGTGTGTGTGTGTGTGTGTGTGTGTGTGTGTGTGTGTGTGTGTGTGTGTATCTTTTTCTGTTTTTCCAGTCTCTTTCTAGGCTTACCCGGGTGGTCCCAGCAATCTTCCTATCAGTAATTGACACCTGTGGTCCAGCAGCCATCTTGGAGGGCATAGGGGGTGCAGGAGCCCGGGTCCAGCAGCACCTGCTCACTGCTGTGGCCGCTGCCTTGCTCACCTCATGCACTCAAACACACCGTGTAACACAGAACAGGGTATGTGTATCACTTGTGTAACACGTCCGGCTACACGTACAAACCACAGCATTAGGTACACCGGTTAACGGCTTCTTAACACAAATATTTAATTTGATAGTCACATGGCAACACGTCTGTACAGTTAGGCATGTAAACCTATAAAAATATGAACAGCACGGTGAAGGTCCTGGGTTCATCTCCAACATCTGGATGGGGCCTTTCTGTGTGGAATTTTCATGTTTTCCCTGGGTGAATGATTTGCAAATCTCATAAAGTTGTATTTTATTGAGAATAAAACAAAGAAGACTTATTAACTGTTTAATCTGAGAACACACCACACCACAGAACAGTTTGCCTCAGTCCATTTTAAATGAGCTTTGGCTCACAGAAGGTGGTGGATCATGTTCACTGCTTCTTTGCATGACAGAGCTTTAACCTGCACTTGTTGATGACACAGTGAACTGTGGTTCTGGAAGTGTTCCTGAGACCATGCAGTTATTTCCATGAGAGAGAACTGTATTGGGCATGAAGAGCACCATCCAATATTGATTTTCAGCCTTGTCTCTTAGACATAGAGATTTTTTCCAATTCTCAGAAGCCTTTGATGATATTATGTACTGGAGTTGATGAGCTAATCACAATATTTGGAATTGTACAACTTGTGGAACATTTTCAGAATAATTTTCCACAATTTGTAGATCCAGTGTTTTGAGTAGAGTAAAGTAGGAATTTGGCGTAAACAATGTGAAAGAATGTTTTTTGGTGTAATGGTGTAGAGCGTATTTTCTTGGCTCACTATATAAACTCTATATAAATCAGTGCCACAAACAATGAAAGCATTTCTGAATGTAAGAATGTGTCTAACCTATTATTAGCGAGGTGTACCTAATAAAGTATTGGGTGAGTGTATATTTTAATGTATAGCAACAAAAAAAGTGTGTCTCAGAAACCTAGACACAAACAACCATTGTGGTAAAATTGCTAGAGCATTATTTGACAGATGATTTGGTGGTAACATCACTACAAGGAAAGCGTTGATTTTTAGTTCATGTGAGGAATGTCTCTAATTAGAGAGTTTTACACAGTGGCTGAGGGATACAAACACTCCTGGATAACTACACAACAACACCAAGAACAAACGAAACTGGACTTCTCAGATTCCTAACGTCTTCACGCTGTTTTTACCACTCTCTTTCTCTCTTCCACACTTCATGAACTGATGCTGAACTGTTCATGAACTAATTTGTCAGGAATTGCTTATTTAATTTTTCATAAGACAGTCCATCAAGTGTGTATGTGATGTGCTAATCTTGGTAAGGCAGAGGAGCTGAAATTGATTTGAAGGTTTTAACTTGAAGTCTAGCATTGGTAATTGACTCTGAACTGAATTTATTTGCATTGAGTATTTCCAATTTAACACCAGAATACAAACTTAGTACTTCAGCTCTGCTCTAATTATACAATGATATGCATTCACCCTCCAATCCCCTCCCCCCCACACTTTCCCTTGGCACAAGGACAGACAGACCAAGAGTTTGTTTACACAGAACTCTGTTAGTGTGTGTGTGTATGTGTACATGCATGTGAGTGAGTGACTGTGTGTGTGTGTGTGTACACTCAAGCAGAAGCGTTAATTTGTTGAGTGTGTCAGTATCTAGGCTAATTGGCTGAATGAACATGCTGTAGCCTTCTACTTCAGCAAAGCATTATGGGTAGTGGGGTGGGACTTATCAGCAAGGCACACACTACTGGGCTTTTGAAATTAATTAACTTAGTGTGTAACTCCATAAACACACATGTATACACATGCTTTCTCATTGCTGAGACACACACACACACACACACACACACACACACATTCAGTGGTGCTGGTGATTATGATAATGGTAATGAAGGGTGGTCAGTCAAAATGTTTTCCAACCAGTTACTGCTGCTGAGTGAATAGTTGTTGTAGCTGTAGGCATGCGAGTTTGTGTATGTGTGTCTAGTCTGGGCTGATTAATTTTTAGCTTGTTATACGTACATTTTCGGAAAAAAAAATTTAAGAAATGAACATGTTATTAGTTTGGATATTTTTCTCTTTTCTGTTGATTTCTGTTTCTTGTGATAAGGTGATATTAGGACAGCAAAGTACTTTTTTCTCTTTAAACTTTAAATTTACCAGAGTACTTATTATGTTACCAAATTAACATTTTCAATTTCAATTTGTTCTTAGCAATATTAAAATCTGTAAACTTTTTGACTATATATGATTTTGTCTTAATTACAAAGCTTAGTTTTGTTTTGGTTTGAGGGGGTTTTGGCAGCAGCAGAATAATTAGCAGTTGCACACCACCAAAAACACCTGTCAACTTGAAGTATTGGTTTTACAGTGAGTCTGTTTGTGTGTGGCAGAATGTGGTCCTTTTGACATCTTCTGTAGTAACACAGTACTTTGTCTGCTGTTAATTTGTCTCTGTGTGTGTAGCTTCAGAATGAGCATTAATTGAAGTAAAAAAACCAGACAAAAATTGTTGCGTTCAGCTTTTTTTTGTTTCTTTACATCTTACAGAGCATCTGATCTTTTTTGGAAACCTGGTTGCAATTCATAGAATAGTAGATGTGTCCAGGACCACATTTTCCCATAATCCTACACAAACACACAATACTAGCTATGTTGCCAGAGGATGTAATCTGTTTGAGGAATAATTTTAATTTCCTTGCTTTTAGGATTTGGTTTTGAAAGTGCTGCGTTGTCTAGAGAGTCCGTCTACGATAACAAGAGCCAAAGCATTACTACTGCTTCTTCTGCTCATACAAGACAACAGACACACACTGCTTTACTGCTGTCAAAACAGGTAAATAAACATACAGTACACATCCACATGCCAACAGTGTACACACATACCAACAATATGTACTCGTGTAAAAACAGGTAATCATAATATACATATTGTTTTATCTGACCATGTGAGCAACCACTACAAAGTATGATGTGTGTGGTTGAATCTCATGAGTCAGGTCTTTATAAACAGCTCTATGAGCCACATTGCTAGATGAAACAATTAGAAAGTAATGTGTGTGACCTTCCCAGTAGTAGCTTTGAAAAAGACGTTAACTAGATGCAATCATGGTGCAATTTTGAATAATAATTCAGTTTTGTCAATTAAAGAATGATTGTTTATAATGAATTGTATTGCAACACACTAATAACACATTAATCTTGTTTCGGGTAGTGAGATTGCTTTCTTAACTTACCATATTTCACTGTGCACCCTGCAACTGTCTAACTGTACTGAGATTCAGACCAGTGAAACTCATACTTAACTCCTCTCAGTCTGTCAGACCACTGGCTAATTAGTTTCTCTGGAATGTAGTTGCCAGTGTTCACACATAGGCTGAGCTGTCAGAGAACAAACAAGTAGCATTTGTGAAATCCATTTCAGGGTGGGATTGCCCTTTAATTATTTAGCTGTAGCTTTCAGTATGAGAGTGTGTTCTCATACCGATCCTCACCACAGCTAAAACGAAATTCCCTTTTCAGTATACTTTGTGGGTTGGCAAATACAAGATTGTGTTTTGGTTTTGCAATGTAATAATGTTCACTTGGAAGAAACTATTGTATGTACAACAGTTAGCTTAACACCTATTTAAGTAGATAGACTATGTATTACTCCAGCCAAGTTGGTTCCAATGTTATAACAGCTGGCTGACTGCACAGGAAGCAAAATGGTACATGCCACAGAATTTGTTTCAGTTTTAGAGCATTTCATCTTTTCTAGGCAATAAACTCAATTCAAGGTCCACAAAAAACTTTCTTTTTTTTTTTTTTTTTTGCATCTTCAAGAGACTTCAGACCACATAATAAGTTTCAGGCTGACTGACAGATGTGATAGACCCCTCCTAAATATATTGCCCTTCACCAGCAGATCATATCATGAATACATTTACATCATACATTTTCTAAATGCTCGATTTGTGTTTGCCTAAAAAGAAAAGATGGATTCAGTGTGGTGGGCCAGAGGTTTGTTTCACAAAAATGCCTAACCAGTCATTGTTAACTCCCCTGGTGTTGTCTTCATTTTACCTTTCTCCTCCACTCCACCTCTCTCCAGATGTGCTGAAACTGCCAGCGAAATGCAGTATAGACTATCATAAGCACATTAAGTGCACATAAATCAGACAAGTTTGCTAATATATTCTGTTTTTCCTCCTTTGGTTGCTGTAGAGCAGGGGTGTCAAACTCAAATACACAGTGGGCCAAAATTCAAAACTGGATCAAAGTCGCGGGCTAACGTTAATATTTATTGAAATATATTTATTCCTCCAGATATAAGAATGAATCTTTTCTTATGGACTCAAACACGTTTTGCTGAAAAACTGAATATGGAACAAGCAAAGCTTAATACTAAACAATATATATATTAGCTGTATAATACCAGTAGGCCAGCTCTAATAGTAATTTGGTATGGCTTCGCGGGCCAAATGTAATTGGGCCAGAGTTTGACACCTATGCTGTAGAGGGAAAAAGTGCATGTAATACTTAACTATTACTCAACTCATTAAACCCATGGAAACTTTAAGTCAACAACTCTTACCATTCATGCATGTATTCATGTATCCGTTCATTCATCTGTGTAAGATTTCCTTTATGTAGCACAGAAACTGTGGGAATTAGATTACAAATGTATTTACCCTGCACCTCAAATTTATGATGCTTTATGCTATTGGAACTGTAAATTGATTATTAACTGATCATCTTGTGTTTATCAACACACTGTGCAATGCTATGAATGTGAATAGCTCATTTAATTACATGCATGGTCATTATATATATGGTTGCTAGAAAAACATTTTGGAAGGATTTAGAATTATTAAGATATCTATACTGAATAATCATGCAGTGTGGTCTGCCCTATAATTTAGTACATTCCAGCGCAATCTGCCTAGACTAAAAACCCACACCCAGTTATACTTAATATCCTCCTCAATTAAGTGTATTGAATAATCTCCATGTAAGCTGGAAAGTACCCTTGGTACTTTAGAAAAAATGTGTGTTTAGTAAAATTAAATGTATTTGTTCATTAGTGAAAGCAACTAATTTCAAATATTTCCTCTAGGTGCTTTTGAGTTTTCCACAACAATTGGTTTGAGATATTTCTGGGTTGTATAGATTGCACAGCCCATTTTAGGTTATGCCACAGCAGGCTATGATGCCCACGTGGCCATTAATGATTAATTTTCTTTTCCCATTAAGGTATGGATTTCCTTTTTATGCTCTGTGGTCTTTTACTTGTTGCTTCACCTAACCCCTCCTAACCAGTACATGATGGACTGCTGCCCTGACCTGCTCCTGTAAGCTTTTTGGTACAATTTTCAGCATATTGTTCCCTCAGTGATTGCAAAGTGCCCAGGCCAATCCACAATGCTGCTCCCATCATGCTTCACAGCTGTAGTTTTTCTCTGCAGTGTTGTTCTTCCTCTGATCTAATAATGAAAAACAGATGAGGCTTGTTTGTCTTATTGTAGACTCAGGAACACTCAGATTTTTAGTAGTGCTTTTGCATCCTCTTTCAGCTTTGTACATCTGTATAGTTCTTCTGAGGTCCTGTAAAAATTGCCCACACCAACCATTTGTTATTGAAAAGAGTAGACTTTGCAAGTTATTCATATGTATGCCTATTTATATGGAGGAGCACCTCTTTGCTTCCTATTTCATCAATTTATTCAAACATCTGAAATCTGTGTTTGTCTGTGGTTTTGATTTGACTGAAGGTCGGACCGTATTTTGTGAGTAATAAATACAGAAAAAATAAGCATATTATTAAATATTTAATGTAGTTTTGTTATTTTACCCTGTTACACAAATAAAGCTGAAAATAGTGTGTTATACTACACTCATATACAGGGAGTGCAGAATTATTAGGCAAGTTGTATTTTTGAGGAATAATGTTATTATTGAACAACGACCATGTTCTCAATGAACCCAAAAAACTCATTAATATCAAAGCTGAATGTTTTTGGAAGTAGTTTTTAGTTTGTTTTTAGTTTTAGCTATTTTAGGGGGATATCTGTGTGTGCAGGTGACTATTACTGTGCATAATTATTAGGCAACTTAACAAAAAACAAATATATACCCATTTCAATTATTTATTTTTACCAGTGAAACCAATATAACATCTCCACATTCACAAATATACATTTCTGACATTCAAAAACAAAACAAAAACAAATCAGTGACCAATATAGCCACCTTTCTTTGCAAGGACACTCAAAAGCCTGCCATCCATGGATTCTGTCAGTGTTTTGATCTGTTCACCATCAACATTGCGTGCAGCAGCAACCACAGCCTCCCAGACACTGTTCAGAGAGGTGTACTGTTTTCCCTCCTTGTAAATCTCACATTTGATGATGGACCACAGGTTCTCAATGGGGTTCAGATCAAGTGAACAAGGAGGCCATGTCATTAGTTTTTCTTCTTTTATACCCTTTCTTGCCAGCCACGCTGTGGAGTACTTGGACGCGTGTGATGGAGCATTGTCCTGCATGAAAATCATGTTTTTCTTGAAGGATGCAGACTTCTTCCTGTACCACTGCTTGAAGAAGGTGTCTTCCAGAAACTGGCAGTAGGACTGGGAGTTGAGCTTGACTCCATCCTCAACCCAAAAAGGCCCCACAAGCTCATCTTTGATGATACCAGCCCAAACCAGTACTCCACCTCCACCTTGCTGGCGTCTGAGTCGGACTGGAGCTCTCTGCCCTTTACCAATCCAGCCACAGGCCTAATCCATCTGGCCCATCAAGACTCACTCTCATTTCATCAGTCCATAAAACCTTAGAAAAATCAGTCTTGAGATATTTCTTGGCCCAGTCTTGACGTTTCAGCTTGTGTGTCTTGTTCAGTGGTGGTCGTCTTTCAGCCTTTCTTACCTTGGCCATGTCTCTGAGTATTGCACACCTTGTGCTTTTGGGCACTCCAGTGATGTTGCAGCTCTGAAATATGGCCAAACTGGTGGCAAGTGGCATCTTGGCAGCTGCACACTTGACTTTTCTCAGTTCATGGGCAGTTATTTTGCGCCTTGGTTTTTCCACACGCTTCTTGCGACCCTGTTGACTATTTTGAATGAAACGCTTGATTGTTCGATGATCACGCTTCAGAGGCTTTGCAATTTCGAGACTGCTGCATCCCTCTGCAAGATATCTCACTATTTTTGACTTTTCTGAGCCTGTCAAGTCCTTCTTTTGACCCATTTTGCCAAAGGAAAGGAAGTTGCCTAATAATTATGCACACCTGATATAGGGTGTTGATGTCATTAGACCACACCCCTTCTCATTACAGAGATGCACATCACCTAATATGCTTAATTGGTAGTAGGCTTTCGAGCCTATACAGCTTGGAGTAAGACAACATGCATGAAGAGGATGATGTGGACAAAATACTCATTTGCCTAATAATTCTGCACTCCCTGTATACATCAATGATTTGGTTTTTGATCCAAACTTTGGCTATAATTGACATAGTTTGTGCAAGAAAAGACGAGAGGAATAAAAGTTTTGGAATTGGATCTGGTATAGTGTGAAGAAATCCTGGAAAGCAAAACATAAAATTTCCCTCAGGGTGGAAAATAAAGCAGCATTTCCTTCTAAAATGCTGCTTTAAATATGTTGTTTTCAATTTTTAAATTGGCAGTGGCATGAATCTCTTTCAATGCATTTTTTATTTGCTTTTAGGCCCAAATGTTCCAGCACATTGGATTCTGCTATATTAATTGCCTTAACACAGTAGCAACTGAAGTATAAACATCTATATACTTGAGGATATAGTCGGTGTTCTCTGGAAATAATCAGTAACAGAAAGTGTAAATGAAGAACCATGATTACTTAGGATCGTTTCTGTTTGACCATTCACTCTGACATAAACACAGGGCCAGAACATCAATTGCAACCCTGAACACAGCTTACAATGACTGTTAAGGAAGTTAATGTGATTTTTTTACCTCTTGCTTTCTCTTCATGTTTTCCCTCTGCCTGTTTCTTTTCTCTCCCTTCCAGTGTCCCCACACACACATACGCATTTACATTCTTTATTTCTTTCCTCGCACTTGCTCTCCCTCTCTTAGCTGAGTTAGAGCTGTCAGAGTTGACCTGTCTGTCTCTCTCCCACTGAGCACTCTGCATGATTCAACCGTATACAGAGACACACATCTTTTCCCCAGTCCTATTCTTTCCCAGGCACGTTGTGTTTAATTAGCTTCTCAGTAGCATGAAAATTGCTTCTGTTTTTGTTTTGTTTTTTTGGTCTCTGAGATAAAATTGCATGGGTCTTATTGAGAAAGTGTCAAGATTGTCATTGAGAGTGGAAAGTGATGGCTTTCAGCAGTGGAGAGGCATATGTACACAAAGCTGGGTCAGTGGTGTGTGTGTGTGCTTTGTGAGTCTCCCACAGCGACTAACAGTGAGGCGGCAGGTTTGTGTCTCTTTATGAAGCAATCTGGAAAATGGCTGCAAGAAAAGGTTGCAAGTTGGTTGATCCACTACTTTGATCCAGCTGAAATACCTCAAAAACTACTTTACAGTAGGTCCAAATCCTCTCATGGGATGCAAGATGAAAATATGCTTAGGCTGTGTTCCTGATTTTATTTTAGTTTCTAAGTCACAAACCTTCATGATTGCATCAGTTATAGCCCCTGAGCCCCTTCTTGTTTGCAGTGGTGATGGACAGGTTGTCAGATGAGATCAGGCAGGAGTCTCCATGGACTATGATGTCTACAGATGGCATTGTAATCTGTAGTGAGAGTAGGGAGCAGCTGGAAGAGAGCCTGGAGAGGTGGAGGTATGGTCTGGAGAAAAAAGAAATGAAAGTCAGTAGAAACAAAACAGAATACGTGTGTGTGAATGAGACTGAGACAGATGGAAAGGTAAAATTGCAAGAAATGGAGATGGCAAAGGTAGACGATTTTAAATACCTGTGTTCAACCACCCAAAGGACAATGCGCAAGAGAGGTGAAGAAGAGAGTGCAGGGAGGGTGTAGTGGGTGGAGACGATTGTCAGTGGGCATTTGTGAAAGACAGAGACCAGCAAGAGTGAAAGGGAAGGTTTACAAGTTGGTAGTGAGACCTGCTATCATGTATGGTTTGGAGATAGTGATACTGGTAAAAAGACAGGAGGCAGAGTTGAAGATGCTAACAATTTTATTGGGAGTGACCACAATGGACAAAGTCAAAAATTAGTTTATCAGAGGGACAGCTCAGGTGGAGCACTTTGGAGAAAAAGAGAGTCGAGGATGACATGAGGAAGGATCTTAGAGCGAAACCGATGGGTGTAGTAAAGGAGGATGTGCAGATGGTTGGTGCGACAGTGGAAGATGGTAGGAATAGGGTGAGATGGAGGCAGATGGATACACCCTGATGACCCCAAAAGAGTGCAGCCAATAGAAGAAATCGGCAAAGACCTTCATGGAACAGAATTTTTTTTTTTCCAAAGATTTATTTATTGCTTTTCCAAAAGTATTTTAAACAAGGAAGACAGAGAAAAATAAAATGAAATGAAATAAAGGAGAAAATGAATAAAAATTGAGTGTGTAATAATAATAATGCATGCTCATCATGTATAGACGGTGTGCGTAAACACACAGATACAGATATATGCACTCACCCATGGAGATATACCCATATATTGTTTAAAAAAACACCACACAAAAACAAGGCAACAGACAGTGCTCAAAGACCAGGTACAACACAGTGAGACATTAGGTTTAAGTTCGTTACTTCAGGGTTTTTGGCGGGAGTTTAGTCCAAGGATTTCAAGTTAGTTAGAAAGGCATCCGACAAAACGGCTGCAGCAATGAGCTGTGTCCTCTTCCGTTTCAGTCCATCTAATTTCACATCTCCATCTCCTGCCCTTCCATTGAACAGTCCAGCATAAGCTCCCCAGGTTCTCTTCAAAAATCACAGCAACACGTCTCCCGTACAAGTTAAATGGGTACAGCCATATCTGTTCACTGTCGGCCATCTCCTCACATTCCAAAAACGACCAAAAATTTCCCCACATCTTTTTAAAGGAAGCATGTTTACCCTTAATCACAGATGTAAGTTTTTCCAAACAAGGGATTTGGACAATGTCAAAAGCCAAGTTCTCAAGTGTGGTCTAGTAATGGATCTCCATGATTTGGCTATGCTATATTTTGCCTGTAACAGAAGTAGATTGTAGTTTTTTGGTGAACTTTGCTCAGCTGGCTTTCAGTGGGGAAAATCCCTAGGATACATAATTTAGGACACGGATTCAGCTTAACACTTGTAATACGCGCAATGACATCTGAAACTTCTTTCCAAAACTTTTGAATTTCTGAACATTCCCATAGGCAATGCATCAGTGTGCCTTTATCCCCACATTTAACACATATGTCTGGAGTTTTAGGGTCAAATTTGTTTAACAATGTTGGGGTGACATATGTTCTCATTAGCCATTTATACTGGATTCGTTTAAATTGGGTGTTTATAGATTGTGTTTGGGCTTTCAAGCAGACTTTTTGCCATTCCTCTGTGGTTATTCTACACTTTAAGTCTTGACACCATGCAAGTCTGTGTTTTTTTCTGAGAACGTTTGAGAGCCGTCTCTGAGGTTGCTATAAAAGCAGGATATTAAGCCCTTCTTCAGCTGATGGTTTATTGCTATGTCCTCTAATGAGGTAAGAGTGGGCAGTGTTAGGGATTTTTGAGTGTTTGAAATAAAGCTTCTGATTTGAAGAAATGTTTAGTTGGAATGCCAAATTTCCGTGTCAAGTCATTAAAGCACATTAGGGTGTCCTTGTCAAATAGGTCTGCAACTTTGCACAAGCCTCTGGCAGCCCACATTTTAAAACCCAAATCTTTCTAACTGGGTTCAAAGCTCTTATTACCCCAGATAGGCGAGAACTGGGTAGTGCTGGTGTCTCATTTTTAAACTTAAGTGCATCGAACCAGACACGAATGGTATTTTTAACAAACGGATTCAATGTATCTTTCATCAAATCTTTATATTTTGCTGAGTACAGGCAAGAACTGAGCGGTAAGGGGGTGCTTGTCCTTTCTAAATTTACCCAGGATGAGGTTGTCGTTAAAATCCAGCAAAAAGCTGTAGAGAGTTGGGCAGCCCAGTAGTACCATTTGAGGTTTGGAATACCCAGACCTCCCCTATCATACGGAAGATACATTAACAATAGGCGTAGTTCGGCTCGTCTGTTATTCCAAATGAATGGAGTGAATATTGTTCTTGCCTTAGTGAAGAAGTCATCTGGAGGGCTGAGAGGAATGGCTTGGAAGAGAAAGAAATTTTGAGAGAGTGTTCATCTTAAGAATGTTTATGCGTCCAATCAGAGAGATTCATTTTGGTTTATTTCTTCTTTACTGTGCATCACCAGTCCTAGTTCTCCATTATAATTGTTAAATGTGAGACTTAAAAATGCTATTAACACTTTGTTGTTATTAATGGTTTGGTTTTGCACAACAAGAATAACCCTGCGCAGATGAAATAATATATAATTTTTTTAATGACATTACATCATGACAATGACATTGACAGTAAGAAAAATTCAGTTAAAACAAAATTAGAATAATGATATAAAAATAGGATTGCATTAACATGTCTGCTTCTTTCAGAGATTTAACTTTGGTCGTACCAACCAGGCTAAAATTTATATAAAATTTATAAATAATTAAACTTAATAAGTAATCTGAAGGTCTTTCTCAGTTGCCAGGCTCAAGGTTGCAATGCTTTGCACTAAACAAAAATAATGTAACAATAAATGAAGTAATTAATCTCAAGAAATGCACTGGACAACAGGTTAACAGTTAACTATTTCTTGTTCTATATAGTTGTAAACCATGGATGATCATCTTTTATGGAACAACGTGAGAAAAAAATGCAGAATTTTTAATTCACCGGTCCCCTGCATCATTGCCACTCTAAAGCTTCGAACCCCTCTGAATTTCTCCATTTATTTTCTGTTTATTTTCTGTGTGCGTGTGTGTGCGTGTGTGTGCGTGTGTGAGATGATATACGTAAGCATGTGTTTATGTGCTGGTAATGAATATGAGTTAGTGGTGGTAACCTTCTCTCCCTGCTCAGAATTTGTAAAGAGAAAATTATTGATTACTGTTCAGTACACACACTCTGATGAGAATAAATATGCTCTTAAATTGTGTGTGTCATGGACTTCTTGCCCCCTTATTTTGTACCCTATCAAAGTTTTACTGCTGTGCATTAAAATTTGTGTGCATTCATGTTCTTGTTAATGGGTCTGTCTCACTTAATCATGCTGCTAAACAACTAATAATGTATGGAGCAGACGAAAGACCGGTAACCATTAAACACACTTGATGTATCTGCAATGTTACATAGAGGGCTGAAAATATTTCTTTCTGTCTAGACTTGTGATATACCTGGAGAGAGACCTCCGCAAAGCCACTCCTCTCAGAGAGAACCCCAGCCAATCAGGATACTTGTCTCAGTGTCTCAATTTACTGATTGCATATCTGAGCAGCACCGCACCAGTGATTATGGGTACACACACAAATACACACACTACTGTATGATTATCCATCTGCCATTTGTGTTTTCACCTCCATGTGTACAGAAATTTGTAAATCAGTTCATTTGACATGCTGATTTTTTTGATTTCCCTTACCATTACTACATCTGAGATCTTTTTTAAATCTGACATCTACAAAATTAATTGTCAGGTTACTATGGAAACTTGATTTGTTTCTGGTTCTTGTGCTAGAAGAAAAAATGTGATACTTAGGAAAAATAGACGCATATATTTGTAGGGTTTAAGACGCCAGAGAAATTTACCAGTATATAATATAATATAGTATATGATATATAATATATCTTAATAAAGATAGATGATAGCCACCTTCTTAAATTCCTTCTCATCTGTTTGCAACTCCTTGCCTTGTCTCCTTTCTTTAGAGGATGTTCTGTGTACCCTCAGAGGAGTGATTGGGAGAAGACACCCAACTACTGCTCAAAGTAAACAACTCAAACAAACTTTGCCTACTTTGTCCATAGTGCTGGACCTTGTTTCATCCCAGGTAAATGGAGCAAAATTACTTCTCCATAGTGTTTGGTTTTAAAACCTTTAGCAGTTTCTCACATAGATTTTCTCATAAATGACAAACAGCAGTTCTTATTTTTGAACACAGAGTTTTCATTTATTTAGTACATGGCACTAAAAGAAAAGTCAGGAGGCTTTCCAAAATAGTCAATAATAAAAACGAGGCAGACCTAAATCATCACCTCCCTCCCTGCTTGTTTTGTAACACTCTCAGTTGTCACCTGATCACATTATCTTGACTTACCTTTGTAAAATGTGTCTTCTGTCTCCTCACAGGTCTTTAGATCTCACATTGTAGCAGGACAGTTTCTGGCTCAAATTGGGTTGCTGTTGGTAAGTGTTTGGTAACCAGTCATAAATTGACACATTATCTGTCTCCACATGCTAAAGGCAAATAATAAAACTAACAGATAGGGTGAAGTGAAGTTTTTAGTTGATCACATTTTGTTACTCTAACAAGGAGACATGTTGATTATATATATTTTTTCAATTATAGAATAAATAAAATTAACCTAAATTATTTTAAAGCCAGCAGTGTAGTTACAGTTTTACAAATTGCAGAGACTGGTGGTGCCTTTCTCTCTTACTGTCAGTACTGAAATTCTTAAAACATCTCTGACATTCACACAACTAACTTTTTATAAGGAAAACTTTGAATGTTTGACAGTTTCAAAGCAAAACTCACATCAAGTTTTTAAATATCTCTTGACAGAACTTCATTGCCTCAGTAGAGTCCAATGAAACAAATCTGGCTAGTGCTATGGGTGAGTATCTTTACAGGTATGAATACTTTATCACTGGATATCAACCCCTGCCATATCTGCAGTAGTATTCCTTTTCACATGATTAGTCTGTGATACTGTGATTCTACAGAGCTTCATGTACTGCATTGTTTGTTAAAGTTGCACAGTGTGTTTGCTTAACTTGCCAGGTTAAATGAAGGATAAAAGAATAAATAACGTAGTTAAAATGATTATTATAAATTCGAGCTTATCTTACAAGTCAATATTGAATTGTATTGACATGGAGACGGTAAGGAGAGAGTCAGATACAGCACTTGAAGACAGCTATGACACTGAATTACAAATGCCTGCCAACAAGGCAAGCTGCGGTGTGGGCTCAGCCACTCTTCAAGCACCTGAATCAAGTGCTGTGATAAAGTGCCGCGCTCGAAGGCCATGTTATCAGCAAATCACAAACAGAATATATGCCTATCCTTAAAAGGTATTCAGTTATGGGTCAGTTTTTATTGAGAACATGAGTATTTGTATGTTGATGTTTGATTCTTCTTTAGGTACAGCAATATGTGAAGATTTAATCAGAACATCTCTGTCCATCGTGGAAGTACTGAGCCAGCACCATGCACTCATCAGTCCATATCATAGTGATGTAAGTATCTGTGGAAGAAAATATGCAACTCTATATCCCATTAAATGAATGGTTGAGTGTGCATTTGTTGTAGGTTTTTGACTGGCTACCTGTCTGACTGACTAGCTGTCTGCTGATAGTTTAGTACACCGATATAGGACAGGTATCTTGTGATATTCAACAAATGTCAGTACATTTCCTCTGACGGGACGTTGGAGACAACCTGTCATCATCCTGTTATTCTGTATTTCTGCAACTGTCAGATTTTCAGCATTGATTTTCCCCTTCTCTCATTTAGAAAAAAACGTAATATGCAAGTTGCTTTGCTAGGATAGAATGAATTTCTGTAGACTTTGTCAATAATATGAATTGGACTGTGGTATGTTTACTGTGTGTCTTCCAGTCTACTAAACCTGTCTATTAGTGATCATAGGACAGAGGGTTAGCATGTGGACTATTAGGAGAGACACTAATCAACTATTGAACCGACAGACCTCGTGTGTGTGTGTGTGTGTGTGTGCGCGTGTGCGCGTGTGCGCGTGAAAGAGAGAGAGATGTTGATGGGATGGGACAATGAGATTGTGTTTAATGACTATTGACGTATGGAAGTGGAAAACAGCAGCAGGAAGCTGACAGGATGGAGAGAGAGAAAAAAAGAAAAGACTTGAGGAACTGGGGATAGGAGCAAAAAGCAAGGCTGTGGATACTGATAGTCAATAACACAGGAAGACACTTTAATTACCCACAGCCAACTCAGATTAGCTTTAATTGTCCTCTGGACAAGGACACACGCTCATTTTTGACTTTGTTTGCGTTTCTAATTTCTTGTCACAGTTTGAAGCTAGTTTGCAGTTAGTTTTGCCTCCACAACTGCTCTTTTGTTAAAACAGATTTTATGTGATGTGGAAAATGACATTTTAAATTGCTGTGCAGACCTTTAAAAAAACTCTCATACCATAACTGAATACTGTTTGAAAATACTTGGGAATGATGTTTTGCCTTGAATGTGCATTTGAAAGATCACTTCATTACTTTTTTTGTTAGACTGTTTAAAAATTAATAGAAAAATAGTTTTCACTAAAAGACTGCAACATAATTTTAAAATACATTTTAAATAGCTACACAACACACAGCTGTACAGTACACAGCAGTTAGTAACAATCAGGTACGATTGTTGTTGAAACCAGCTGTTGTTTTATAACAAGGTAAGTTCTTAAAAAAGTTAACTGAACACTTATTTTTCTTTAGTCATGTTCAAATGCAAATTAGACACTTTAATTACTTTGGATATTTATATTATACAACAAATTATTCTTTAGTTACTGTTGGAGTGATGAGATTTCTTTTCTGCACCACTAAAAAAGCAGCTAGGAGAAAGACAGGAAAACGGACAAATGTGAACAAGAAAGGCTTTCATAAATACGAGGAACGCACTGCCCATAGTTACAGAGTTCAGAGAGAATGCACCCAGATCTGCACATCTCAACACACACACACACACACACACACACACACACACACACACACACACACACACACACACACACGGCTCCATGCAGTCTTTTGATGGTTGTGATAGTAATACACCAACCATTAAGTGGTGGACAACATCCTTTGTAGTTTTTTTTTTCTTCTGGCTTTCAATGTAATGACCTCACACATCCTCACTCAGCATTAGTGGTGTTTCTATGGTAATATTAGTAATCATGCAAATTCATGCAATACAGATTCATACCTAAATAAGAGCTTTGACAGTTGTGAAAATACGCGTGCGTGTCTGTGTGTTTGTTTGTTTGATCAAAGAAACCATTCAGCAGTGCATTTCCATAGTAATTTGATCCTCTGTGACAGTGGTCTGTGGTCGATGCTCACAGAATTAATATAGTACAGCGTCTCCTGTTCATTTTTATCTAAAAATATAGACTCTGCTTTTAGAGATGTTATACAGAATATTAACTCTATAGCTGTTTAGAGAACACCATGATTATGTTTATAAATACCCTCATTTGCCTCAAATTAGAATATATGGGACATTACTGAACTAATATTTACACCTTGTTCTTAAAAGCCGTCAGCAGAGGAGTGGATTTTTATTTCACTTCAGTGTTTTAACCTGAGTTGTTTCACATCCACGACATCATTTGTAGCTGAACTTGTGAAACACTAGATTATAACAGATTTTTCTAGCTTGTTACAGGTTTAATACTAAAACCAACTTGCTTCTTTGGTGACCAGGATCAAATACAGTACCATATAACATTTTTTGTTTGTTTGTTAATGTCTCTTGAAGGTCGTGGATGCCATCCTGCCTCCTCTGACAACAATGGCTTTCAGCAAAAATGGTATGAATGGTGGGGTCAGTTTTTTGAGGAAAGAGAGTGAGTGAGAGAGAAAGAAATGGCAAATGGGGAAAGAGGCAGAGCGGGTTCAGAAGCCTGATGGCTGGGGACCTTTAGTTCCTGTCACAGGCAGTGATTTTCTTCTTGTTTCCTGTTTGTTAGGGTTCTAATAATTCTCCAAAGAGACGAGATCACGAAGAAAAAGTTCACTACTTACCTAAACGATCTGTAAATATTACAGCATTTAACAGACTAGCATACTGCCAGCTCCCTTGCGATACAAGTAGATAAAACTGCAATACAGCATTGCTTATGTTTGTACCACAACTGAGCGAAATGCCAAAAAGTAATCTTTAAAAAAAAATATAGGTATCCGCATTTATTAATTACCATATCACCAATACAATAATAACAGCTTCTTTTGGGTTTTGGAACCTGAATGAGTCATTACAGTTTTGACTTTATGGGTCAGTATGCAAAAGAGCCAGCTGTCAGGGTAAAAGGTTTTTTGTTAGCCATTATAATGGTGCTACTTGTTGTCTTGTTGAAGCTCAAAATATTTCGTTTCCATGTGGGTATTTTGTTGTTTTTCCAAGCTTGTTGGTATTCTTACAGTATATATAGTACATATGTGTGCTGTCTAATGTTTCTTATACGGTAGTGTCGTGTGAAAAACAACAACTGACTCAAAGGCTTGTAGAACCACCTTTAGCAGCACTAACTTGCAGCAATCGTTTTCTGTATGACTTTTCCATTCTCTGCCATTCTTATGGAGGAATAAGGTTGAGGTCTGGACTTTGACTGAGCCACTTCAACACTTAGATGTTTTCTTTTTCAGACACTGTTGTATATTTGCTGCTGTGCTTGAGATCGTTGTCCTGTTGCATGACCTAGTTTCAGCCAAACTTCATCTGTCAGACACACGGCCTTCCATTTGACTTAATAACTTGGTATGATAAAATACTTTAGTATAAGGAGGAGTTTGTGGTTGACCCAATGATTGCAGGGTACCAAAGTCCTATTGCTGCAAAACTGAGGCCTGTAGAGTCAGAGATTTAGGTCTTAGATTTTTCCTTAGACTATGTTCATTCTTTAATCCTTAATCTAAAGTTTTGCGACATCCTAAAGTTTCAAATGCCATTCAGCAAATTCATTCAGAATTGTTTATGCATATTATTATCACCTCAGAACCCATTGTCCCCTTTCATTTATGGAAGTAAATCACGTGACATATACTTGTCCAACTAACACTAACTACCCCGACCCCCAAGACACACTAATCTAATCTAATTGACATAATACTTTCCCTAGCTGCTTACCCTAACCATCAAAAATGAACCATTAGCCTACACCTAACCATAACATAATTGTAACCCTGACACTAAAACCACATTTTGAGTTTCAAAAATGCCTTCAAACTTGTGGAGACTTGGATTTTGTCCCAATAAGGGCTGTTGGTCTCCACAAGTATAGTAAACTTGCAATTTTTGGTCCCCACAAAGATATGTAAACATGGTACACACAGTATTCTAAACACTTACTCCTAATAATACTCTCTCTTCCTGTCTTTGTGTGTGGTGCAGTGGAGTGGTCTGTGTTTGTTTTGAGGGTGTTGTCTGAACTCAGTCTAATCCTGCTGGTCCAAGATGGTGTTGATACTGAGGTAAAAGAGGAAAGGACAGAGGAAAATAAAGAGAGAAATGAGAAGGAAGGACAGGCGGCAGAGGAAAGAGGGGATGGACTCTCGTGTATCACTGAATCTCTCCTTTCAAGGTTGGTCTGGTTTATTCTAAGTGCAGCTTCAGTGTTTCTAGATTCCTCCTGTATTTGCTGTCTCTATAGGAACAGATACTTTCCCCTTGAATGACATTTTTAAAATCACTACAGCTTAACCAAAATAATGACAGACTGTCAGTTTAAATGATAGATATAATAATATGTAATATACAATACTGAAGTAATTTCTACCCACTCTTTTGTGCTAAGGTGTTTATGTTCACATTAAAGCAAAATTTCTCTTGACTATTTTACAACCAAGACAATAAGTCTGACCTAATCCTTACCCGACACAGGTAATTTACATAAACATAATATTATAACCAAAAGAGCTTCATTAGTGATTGTGCCAGGTTAAGGACAGCTCAGTTGCAACAGATGATTTCAGAGTTGATCTTTAAAAAGTCTGAGACTGAAGTATAGAAGTCTAACAATGAACAATTGTTGTAATAGGGTTTTTTTGAAGATGTATATCAGATATAAATGATATGGTGTGGATTTGTTGATCCACTTTATAATATGTTGTAGTTTGTAAAATGCTTCTACAAATACAGAAAACTGGCAAGTGACTGTTCAATCTATGAAAAGGGGACAATGCATTTTACACAAGTCAAAGAATAGCTACACAGTACAAAAAAAGATGCTTGTATGATAGCCTCACAGGTTACCGCTTGTTCACTTTTATTTCTACCAATATTTCTCCTCCTCAAAGTCAGTCCTTTCTTCCTCCTAGTTTCTCCCCTAGCTGCTTCTGTCTACGTTCTTTTCTCTGCTTCTCCTATTATAAGTCTAGTTCTCCCCTCCCCCTCTTCTTCACCCCTCTCTCCAGATCTGTTCTAGTTTACTCTCTCTTACTAATGATCAGAACACTGCATTAATTATTAACACTTCGAAAGCCAAATGTTGTACTCAGACATGTTTATGTCTAGGTACGAGACTCTTCTACGAGCACCGGAGCCTATACCCCTCCATGCACTCAAACTGTTGGTATCAATGACTGAACACAACAGTCAAACCTGCAGGTAATGTGAACACATCAGCCACACACACAATTAATCACAGACAAGAAAGACTGTTGAAGCATTGTGACCTTGCTAATATGAACTTTACTTGTAATCTTTATTAGGATAATGTTGTTTACTGGTAATATAGTAAAGAAAGTATTACAAAATACTCCTAGCATCCATTTAAATCCATTATCTGCTTCTCTATTTTTTTTCCAAGGCGCAGAATAGGTAGCACGCAAGTATTTTGCAGTCCTAGCAGGTTCAGATACAAATATACACGGGCGCATTTTAGGCACTCTGTAATGTTTTAATGCCAAGGCCATTCATTCCCAATTCAGCACTGTGAATCATTCACACACTGCACACAGACACACACACACAGACACACACAGATGAATGTTCACTGTCTTAAACACACACAAACACACTCCTCCGTATTATAAGCAGTAATTTATTTGCCAACTCCAGAACACAGATATACACAAATGATTATTTGCTTGTTGTAGGTGATGCACATTCAGAGCTAATAGCAACAAAACCTTCACAGCTCCAGCACTGCTGGTGATCTGCATTCAATGACACCCTTTGAGCACCCTTAAAAGCGGTATTTTCTACATTAGTAATCAGTTTAGTGGCAGGCATAAGGTGCTGTATCAGCTGAGATGTGTAAAGACTTGACATGTTGTGCTGATATACCTTGGCACACTAGCTAGTCCAGAGAAGCTTTGCTTAAAAATGCAACACACATTCTTTAAATATACGACACTAAGACAAAATTATTGCTCGCGTTGAAGTGAGATTCACTACTGCATAATGTGGAAGTAATTCACTATGCAGGAATTTAAAAAACATCGCTCAGAAAAGCAGTCATCTGACACCCAAATAAAAAGTGGTAATGATGTGTTGCTGTTGCACAGGAAATTTGCTGATTCCTTGTCTAGCCATGAGATGACTCACTTGTGTGTGCATGTTGTGTGTGTGTGCATGTTGTGTGTGTGTGCATGCGTGCGTGCATGAATGCTTGCGTAAACACATGTGTGTGCATGATGATGTATGTGTGTTTGATAGATGTGCTTTGACAGCAGCTGTCAGTAAGTCTTGATTCTCTGGTCATCTGTCTTCTCGTCTCAGCTGTTGGCAGGGATAGAAAGTGTGGGTGAAAAGAGAGGAGGCAGAAAGATTGAGGAGGGGAAGTGGATAAAGGTGCCAGGAAAAGGATAGGAGGAGGAACTAGGAAAGAGAATCTTGGGAGAAAAGAAAATGTTGATGAGGCCAGAAGGGTTGAGAATAAAGGAGAAGTGTTAATTGGTTAGAAAGTATAATTAGATGTGTGTCACCTGGCTCAGAAGATAACTGGAGGAAAGAGCAGGGGAAAACTGTAAAACTATGTGCAGTTTACACTATGAGATATACATTTCAGCTCAGGAACACTATGTTGTAAACTGTAGTTGTTACTTCAACAATACTCTCAGCATTTTTAGATTTAGTTGACTCTGTGTAAGGCATGCTCTATTTTAGCTCTAGAAATGCAGTCATTCATATTGGTGGAACACAATTTGGACATGGACATGTACCTGGTCAAATGCTGCAGTTGATCCAGAGATTTACATTTAATCCTTCATCTTTAATCACTAAGTATTAATTTGGAACAATGATTAAGCCTCTGTTTTGTGGTTTCCTCATTCCATCCCAGCTTCTTTCCACATTTTATCTTCTCCAGCAATAATAGTTCAACAAATCTCTAATCACTGCCAGTCACCTTCCATCTCTATCCATCCCATCCTCCTCTACTCCTAGAGTTTAAAGTTCGTCCTCACAGCTGAGTATGCCCCTACTTCTCTTATCAGTAATATTACCCCATTTCGTCTCCATCCTTCTCTTCCACCACCTCTCCTCATCCCCCTTTTTCTTAGACACAAGTAGAGTGACGTGAACTTTTCAAATTGGTGTCAGGACTCTTTCCTCTACATCTGTTTTCGCGCTCACTCTTTTCCTTTGACATTATTAACAACATTTTACATTTTTTTTCTCTGCCTCCCTCGCTCTCATTCTCTCACCATCTCTAATTTATTAACATTAGTCCACATTTTTCTTTTTCTCTGTGCCCTTTCTCCACAACTTTCCCTCCATCACTGCGGTTATACAATCAGAAATTAAATTGCCTGGGTCTTGGTTAGATAAGTGTGGCTATGAAGCCAGCCGAGCAGTAATTAGATGGTAAATTGGGGACATTAACGTTGGGAAGGCAGCCTGCTGTCTCTCTCTCCATTATCACAGTCCAGACACACCTTCAAACAACTACATTTACTATGACCTTTAGCCGGAGAACCTCATGCTGTGTGGTTACATATGTGTTTGCCCATGGATTTTCAATTTCCTTTAAGGCATCCTTTCAGCATATGTGCCATATGTGTCGATATGGTATTTTCACGCATACCCATCAACAAAGTAAAGAGGTAGTATTTGTCATAGTTTAACAGTACTGGCTGTTTATAGATTTTATTTTGATAAGATTTTATATTTAAACAACTCGTGTTTTCTGCCTGTTCTTTCCTTTTAATATGGACTCATAGACTCAGTCTATGAGTCTAAATCCATTATATCAAATTGCAGTAGTTAATTGGACACCAACATCTCTCTGTTCCATGTAAAGTGGATTCATTAACTGTTAACACAAAAGTGGCCATTTTCTCAGGCTAAAACGCTGTAATTGCCTCTAACAGCCTGTTTTACTGGTCTTACTCTCCACTGTAAATAAATGGGGGAAAAAGGTCTTTTTTTAAGTTAGTTATTAGAAAAAAGTATAATTTTCCTCTCTAGGCAAGTACTAATACATTATGGTATCAGATAATTTGTCAGTGCTGTTAATTATAAGCCCCTGACTGTAGCTATCTACTTCGTTGTATTTATCATCTCTTTATGTGCAAAAAGGTTTCATTTTGAATTTTGTTAGCTTTACAAAGCTGTGTAGCTGACATAAAGTATATAAAACTAGAGTAGAGCTGAGGTTAATAAGCGCATACTGTGGTATTTATTGCATTACCTCTAATGAAACAGCTGTTGAGTGAATGTGTGATGTGATGATGATGCAGTGCAGCATTGTCTCATCTGTGTTTTCTTATTATAGGTTGTCTGTTGAACCCTGTTCATTGTATGCTGTTGCGCCCTGTGTCCTGATGAATGGCTGGTAGTTTAAAGGTGGTCCAGTTTATCATGTTGTGCAGGCCTGGCCTGTCCTTTCATCTCTGAGCCTATCACCTCTCTAATAGGAGGCCATCCATCACATCTACAAGCAAACAATCAGACCCAAACAATAACAAATGCACACACACACACACACACACACACACACACACACACACACACACACACACACACACACACATGTCTAAAAGGTTGAACTGTACATTAAAATACATCACCATGGCAGGTAAAGAGAACCTACAACAGCAATTCATTACGTTCCTTAAATTCACATTTCTTCAAGCTTCCTGCACCTGTAGTCAGTGATTGTTTTCAGTAAAGATTATGGAGATTGAGTGACTGCAACTAAAGATAAAGTTACACTGTGCTTATACTTTTGTGGTGCTGATGACAGCATCCATCAGAATATCTCAATTCACCAAAGTAAATCTAACAATGTAACCATGAAGGGATCTAATGTTACTAACTAAAACCACAAAGTTAACTATTAAACAATAGTTACATGATGCCCAGGAAGTACGTGCAGTGGTGTAGAGAATATGTTATCATCATGAAACATGCATGCTTTGTTCTGGCTCTTTGTATACAAGGTAGGTGAGAGGACATCAGTATCTGATGGAACAAGGAAACCTAAAAGAACAAACACTCACAGAAGACAGTATATAAGTACAAATTACCTGTAAGTGGTGAAAAAAAAAGACGCTTGAGCTCTGAGGACAGCCTGAGATGATCATTTGGTATTCTTTGCTGTTCAGATGTTCTTTTTACTTAGTCATCTGACTTTGTTTGTTTGTTTGTTTTAATGAAAATGCCTCCAGGTTAATGAGCCATTGTTTTCACTTTCTAGAAGCAGCACACCAATAAAATGCTGTCCCATATTTGTAATGAAGTGGAACATTTTGTTTGCTAATTTAAAAAAAAGGGCAGTTTTTTAAGTTTAAATCCACATTTCCATAGGTTGAATGATCCTGCTGGAGAACCTATAAATCATAGTTAGAACATGGACAGATTTATAAATCAGTGGGCAGGCTTTGTTACCGTCAGAATATCAACACCTGTCTGATTTTTGCTAGTTTTATTCACATTACTGCCTGAATGCTTTCTTGCTTACTAATTCACAAAGACCCATAAACAAAATGTTTGTGCATATATGTAGACACTCCGCCCACTCAGTAACTGATTGAGGTTTAAAGAAGATCAATCAAGAAGTAGACACAATGTCATTGTTAATATAAACATCCATCTTCCTCCCTCCCTCCATCTTTCTTCTTCTGTCTCTTGCCTTCCCCCCAAGCTTTTCAGTGTGGATTTATCCACATTACTCCTTTTTATTTTCCATTTTCCTCTCATTCGTTTGTTCCTCCACCTCCTCCACCTCACACCTCTTCTCTAATCTTCCCTCTTTTTCCTCCACTTTGCAAAATGTAATCTTTTCTAACCTTATCTTGCTTTAAACTCTCATCACCTTTTTCCATGTCCTTCCCTCTTGTCTCTCACCTGCTTTTACTTCATCTGCTCACATCGCTTCTTCTCTTTTTCTTCTCGCAATTCCACTGGTACTAGACGGAAGTCATTGTACCAGAACTCCACCCTTAATGAAGATGAAATAGCCACTTTTATCTGCGTGTGTGTGTGTGTGTGCAAACAGCATGCCTGAACAGCACATCTAAAAAATTAAATTAATTCCTTGCCCTGATTTTTCTGCTGCTACCTAAAGTGTATATTCTCTTTTTCTTCTCCTTTTCAGGTTGATCAAATGTAGTAGGATCCTACCAATGGTCTTTCAGCTCATTATGGTAAGAAAGCAGTCATGTTTCATCATTTAGTCTTCAAGGCAGTATCTAAATTACTTTACCAGTCAAACTGGTCAGTAAATTCAGTGCAGTTTTAAAATAAGCTCATCAAAGTTTGTATTATTGTAGCATTTCTATTCTGTTTATATTCAGTCTATTATGTCTGTTTCCTTCTTTTTGGTCTCTCCTTCCATCTAACCCTCAAATGTTTATGTAAATTAGTCTGAATAATGTTGACCTATTAGAGGGCTGGTGTAATTGACTGGCAGGTCAGCAGCAGAGAGGAGGAACGGCTAATAGAGTGGAAAGATGAACTCTGCTATTAAGATCATGTACAAGGGCTTGCACGCAAACACATGGCACTCGTCTGTTCTCAGTGAGCCATAACAGTGTTTCCAGTAAACCATTTCACCTGACCCTTTTTGCATGCGAACAATTTAATGCACCCACCAACACAGTACAACCAAACCAGCTCTAATTTATGCTTCACACAAACACATGCACTCACACAAACGCGCACACTCAATAACTCTGTTCTGCATGGCTGCCTGTCCAGCCCCAGCTAGCTGATACAGAATTTTAAACACTGCTGTCCAACAGCCTGATTAACTCGTCTCCTGATTGTTTACTCCTGCCTGAACCAGTCATGTCTGGATCCATTAGTGCCGTCTATATTGCTCACATTTGAATTGATTTATACTCCCTGAAACTCTCTGATGTAGATTGATTACACCTGTCGCTGGTGATCACACTTGTCATGGAGAAACTCACCTAATTGTATTTGTCTAAATGATGTAGTAGTTCTGCTTCAGACATGAAAGGACCTCAGGATGCTGGTTAGACCACGGCTCTGAACGGGGTGTTAGCCGTGCCTGAGGTGGCAAAAGACTGATCAGAGGGGAATGCTTGCAGTAAATGCTTTAACAAATCCTGCCTGGCTGAAAGTGTTCACAGTGCAGCTACACCGCTTATGCAAGTCAGATACTTATCCCTTCATGTGCAAGGTCCAAGTTAAACTTTGGTTTGCCGTTCCTCACTGTCCATTGTCAGCTTTATGCTTTTAGTGAGAACGTACAGTACAGTGCAGTATTTTTATAGCTTTTTAGTCTTTAAAGATCAAAATAGTTTAGCTTTGTCATTTGTGGCTCCTGACAGGCAGTTTGTCCTCAGCACAAACTGATGTCATTGTCTCCAGCCGCAGGCAATTGCACATGATGAGTACTAGCCAGGCTAATCACCACGTACACAGATCACACCGATGTGCACCAACCCTGCAGGCAGAGCTGGTGTATCTCAGAGAGGATCAAATAGTGAAGTGGGGGCAGAAGGGGGAAGGAGAAGTGAATTACTGTAGGAGGGAGGAGAGAATATTTTGAAAAGAGGAGAAAGATGAAGTAAGAGGAGTAAATAGGATGGGTAAGAGGGAGGTGAAGATTACACTTTCAGTCTTTAAAAACAAATAAATAAAGGCACCTTTTTTAATAAAACAATCCACTACTTTATTAAATAATTAACTGTGTTCTCAAGACAGTATATGCAGTATAAATAACAAAATGATGACAAAACCATGTTAGATATTAGCTGTTTTGGGTTAATTGTGAAATGTTATAAGCAAACCTGTAATTTACTTATCCTGTGTCTGTCTCCTGTTTTTCTAGGCCAATAGAAGTAACGTTATCAGTGGGATAGTCCAAAACGCAGTTGTTTTGCTCTGCAATCTTAGTGAGGGCACAATCCAGGATCAGCAACCACTGTATCAACAAGGTAGAGTGTGTCTGAATTCCTCATGGAGAGAAAGATCTAGATTTTCTCTCCTTTAAAAGGTACTAAATTCTTCTTATATTTTCCTGCATTGTGTTGCAACACATGTACTATTATCAAGGACACTTAGTCATCGAAAGGCATCTGTTCTGCTCACATTAGTGATTGTTATGTTACTTGTTGACATCCCTGATACCCGACCACATTGTAGTGTAATGCTTATTCAGGTCAGCAACCTTGGCTGTGTGTGCCTGAGGCGGAGGCCATGCTTTTTGTCTCTCAGCTACTGTGAATAATCTGAGATTTTCCTGTCAATTGCAAGTGATTCCAGGGGATCCTTAGGGAGAAGTCAAATTCATGTTTTTTGTTCTCTTGGTGTGAGGACATTGTTCAGAAGTCTAGTTTAGGCCTATTCTGGCCATGAAGAGTTAGTTGGGGATTAGGACTTTAATTAGGAGGAAGCAATAGTGAGGCACAAAGCTTTGGTACACTGTGGATGCCTGCCCAGAATATTTGTGTGTGTGTGTGTGTGTGTGTGTGTGTGTGTGTGTGTGTGTGTGTGTGTGTGTGTGTGTGTGTGTGTGTGTGTGTAAATGTTTCGGGACCCACAGTTCAACAGTGTGATTGCAACACCACAATAACACACATTTTCTCAAGTTTCTATTTGAGGACTGTGTTAATTTCTTTCTTTCTTTTTTATTCACTCATCATTCTGTTTCATTTTGTCCATCTTTATATACTTGCATACTAACTCCTCCTCTCCCTCTGTTTCCATTGGGTCAGCAATGCAGCAGTCTTGAAGTCAGCATCATTATCATCCAATCAGCACCTCTCTCAACAAGAATCTGTCAACCCAGCACTAATACTGGCCTGGCAATTAACGCTATCTCCACTCCTCTCCTCTTGTTCTGTTCCCTCCTCTCCTCCTCTCCTTTTTGTCTCGTGCTATCAGCCACTTTTCCAATCTACTCAGCTCACATCTTGGCCCCTCATTTCCTTTCCTTCCTCGCGTCTGTTCCCAGTTTTACCCTCTCCCATCTCCTCTATTTTGGGCTCCTGTTCTGCCTTCTCGTCTTTCTCCCTTGTTTTCCTTGTGGTCCCTCCAGATGAGTGTGGTGATGGCAAGAACGAAGGGAAAGGGAGAGAAGGAAAGAAGAGGAAAAGGGAGGAAGCGTGTATAATTGGGTTTTTAAGGTGTGACAGAGGGAGGAGGGGAAGGGTGGTGTTCTTGTTCATGTCTGTGTGTGTGTGTGTGTGTGTGTGTGTGTGTGTGTGTGTGTGTGTGTGTGTGTGTGTGTGTGTGTGTGTGTGTGTGTGTGTGTTAGGAGGCAGTGAAATAGACAGTGAAGAAGAGAAAAATAGGGAGGTGGTTTTTTTGTGCCTGTGTAACTGTATTTGTGCTTCTGCTTCTGTGTATCTGTGAGAAGAGGGTGTGTGTGCAGCAGTGAATGCAGGAAAACCTCATATTTGTGTGCGTAAGAGAGAGAGAGTTGGGGAGATGAGGTTTATAATTGGGCAGATTTGCCTCCGACTGAGATAATACCCCCTGGGGAATGAAGACAGAGGAAGCAAAGAGGGAGAGAAACAGAGATAGAGAGGAAGAACAGAACAACGGAGGAAAAAAAGAAGATGGCACAAAAGCATGAAAGAGAAAAGGGATGGAAAATGATGGAGGCAGAAAAGCAAAATAGGAGGTAAAAAGGGTAGCATGAAGGTGAGAGAGGGAAGCATGGGACACACAGAGAGCGAGAATGTGTTGAATCTGGGTTGGAGACAGCAAGGGATAACACGCTAGAGGAGAAAATTGGAGGTTAAGATGAGTGACAGTTTGATAGCAGAAGAGATTTTGGGATGCAAGAGGGAAGAATAACTTGATGCCTTAATGTGAGATTTCTAAACAGAGTAAATATTTTAGGTGATAATGGATGATCGGCTTTAATTTGAAAACATGCAGCAGACTAAGGAAGAAAGTTTAGTCTCTAATCTGATCATACACGGATATAAAGCCTAGGGCTTCTCTGCCGAGAATAAATTTGAGACCAATTTTGCAGGCACACTGGCATGCAGGCTGTTATTTAATAAGGAAATGGTCACATCTAGAGCATGTCAAGCTCAGAAATTCAGCCCAACAGTTCAGAAATGTTTGCACCCTGAGTGAACCTTGAGTTTGGTCCTGGGCCGAGTGTTAGTTAAAGTGTGCTTATCCTTTTAATTAATTAAAGAGCTTCTCAGGGGCTCTGTTTGTCTTCAGAGTTCTTGACAGTCACTGTGGTGCCTCTCAAGGTTAAATCCATCACACTTCATTTTTCATTATTTCTCTTGACCCTTGTAAGAAACTGAGATATTTCAGAAAACCTCTTCTGCAACGATGTTATCTAGTTTCTTTCAATTTGCATTTATAAATTCCCGTTTCAAATTGGTTTCAGCATAATTTCCCAAATGCATTCTCTAATAGTTCACACTGTGTCCATATGTGTCCAGTCAAAAATAATGCCCCCCAAGCATAATTTATACCATAAAAATCTGTCTTTGTTAATTAAGGGTGCAGTATTTCATTGTTTCATTGTCTTTGCATAAAGTTACATGTCTTCAGAGTCTCTACAGACCCAGAAAAATAGAAAAGATTACCATGCATGTCTCTACAGATCAGAAAGAATGAAAAACAACCGTTTGGGTAGGTAGCCACCTTAAATAATAATAATAAAACAATAAAATCAGATAATCTGGCTGGGTGGAAAAAATGGCTTGAGAAGCATGGGTTTTTCTGTTTATGCTATAAATTTAGACAACAGACTTGGTAGCTAACTGGCATAAATAACACATCATTAACTATATGTTGGTTCCCTAAAGTCAGTTTACATTAACATTAGGGGTACTCAGGCAGAAAAGGCATATCGGGCAGGTTATATTTGAAACTTTGACATGGAAGATTTGGAAGCATAAACATTGTGTGGTCCAAAGGTCTGTTATCATAGGAAATATCACATAGAGTTATGGTACACAGAATTAAAGTCAGCTAAAATAATATTTATTAATTATATGTACATCTTTCTTTCTTTTTTCTTCTTTTTTTTTGAGTAATATTCACCTGGACTTAAACTAAAAAAGTTACATTTACACATTTTTGACATTTTTAATTTTAATTGTTAGAATTCAGAGCAAGTTCCTGGCCCCACTTCTCTACATGCCCATCTCGATGTACTGTATAAGGCGCACTAAGTGAAAACAAAAACAGTGAAACAAAACAGTCAGATAAGTCAAATTTTACTCAACTCATTCTTCTTGCTTCCTCCACTTCCGTACCAGTGATTCATTAACGTTGAATTTTCTCGCAGCTGCTCTATTCTCTTGTTGTTGCAGTATATTAATGACTAACCTCGTATTGTGGATGGATTATCTTAGTTGTTCTCCTGACTGAAGTTTACAGAATCCTGCCATGCGATTGCATTTGTCCCCAACCATCGGGAACCTTCACATTAACTTTTATCAAGTGGAAGAAATTAGCATTCATCCTGCAGCTTCACTGTGTTTGTTATGCTAACATAGCTGTGTCGCTAGCAATCAGGTAGCACATCATTATATACCAGCTAGTCCAACTTCAGTAACCCTACAAAAGTCACATAGTATATCATATTTCGGTGGAAACTAGCGAGCTAACTTCCTGCTAACTTCTAACTCCATTAAATGTATTACATTCTGTTTTCATGGATGCCTGGATATTAAACTTAATTGTTACACCTCATAAAGCAGCAACACTGATCATTTTATTAAAGATGAAAGAATTTAGACAGTTTTTAACTCTCAGTGATGCTGCAGTTTTTTGGACCTGAAGTGGGCGGAGTTTTGGACCTAGATTACTCCACAAGGCTCCTGACTACGGTAGCCATAATGCTCCGACAATCCATCAACCGGTCCGGCTTCGTAGCTTACCAAAGACGTACTAAAACATTTTTTGACAGATTTCTGAGTGCCATGTACCACATAAAATCGGTTTGAGGCCAGTAAGGACAACCAGAATTCATACATAACACACACCGGATTATAAGGCGCACTGTCAATTTTTGTGAAAATTAAAGGATTTTAAGTGCGCCTTTTAGTGCCGAAAATACGATAGATGTTTGTGTGGTATACTATACTATTATACACCACATTCTATAAGCAGAAAAACATTGTCTTATAGTTAGGTCCATATATATATATTTGGACACGTTTTGTTTTTCTACCTGTTTACAGAAACATATTTATAGTTATATAATGACCTTAACAGAAGTTATATAAGTGGACATAATGTGTAGACCAGGGCTGCCCAATCCCAGTCCTCGAGAGCTACTATCCTGCAGCTTTTAGATGCATCCCTACTCCAACACAGCTGAATCAAATGTTTGATTACCTCTTCAGCATGCCATCGTGTTTGGCAAAGGCCTGATAACAAGCCATTCATTTGATTCGGGTGTGTGGGAACAAGGATGCATCTAAAAGCTGCAGGACGGTAGCTCTCGAGGACCGGGATTGGGCACCCCTGGTGTAGACTCTGAGCTTTCATTTGAGGCTGTCTTCATTTAAATTTGAGGAAGGGTTTAGAAGTTTCAGCCGCCCATTTTTTTAAAAGGACCACAAGTAATTGGCCATGAAATGGCTTTGACTCAAAGGCAATTTCATGGGCAGGTGTGGGCAATTCCTTCATTATGTCATTACCAATTAAGCAGATAAAAGAAGTTGATTTGAGGTGTGGTGCTTGCATTTTGGAAGATTTTGCTGTGAACAGACAATATGTGGTTGAAACAAGGATCACTTGTTTCACCTGCATGGAAAGCAGGTGAAACAAGTGATCCTTACGCTGCAGAAACAGAAGAAAACCACCATTATCCGTGGTGAAGAGAGCCCTTCACAACAGCCAACCAGGTGAACAACACTTTCCAGGAGGCAGGCATATCAATATCCAGGTCTATAATAAAGAGAAGACTGCATGAAAGTAAATACAGAGGGTTCATTGCAAGATGCAAGCCACTCATAAGCCTAAAGAATAGAAAGGGTATACTGCAATTTGCAAAAAAAAAAAAATCAAAAAAAGGCAGCACAGGTCTGGAAAAACATCCTTTGGACCGATGAAACCAAGAACAACCTCTTCCAGAATGAAAAGGAGGAAACCCAGCAGCTGGTGATGTCCATGAGTTCAAGACTTCAGGCTGTCATTGGGTTTTCAAACAAGTATTAGAAATGATTGATTTTACTAATGGTTTTACTAGTGAAAGATTTTATTTTCAGTTCTTTGTCCAATTACTTTTGAGCCCCTAAAAAGAATGGATTGTGTTAAAGTTGCCTCTGCACGAAGACTGTAGGTGCTACCATTACTTTTTTTTCTCAGTTTAATTTTAATGTGAATTTTGACACAAGAACATAACTTTATAACAAAGAACAGATGTGTTGCTTGGAAGAGCCAGCTGTAGGACTCAGGATGACTGAGGATAAGGGCTGAACAGATGGAGTGAAGGGCAGGCGATGGTGGAAGCATGGTTGGTTGGATGGACAAGAAGCAGCGAGCCATAGCAGAAGCAGTGTTAAGTAGGAGTGAAGGTTTGTCTTTAAGGGTTAGGGTTAAATATGCAAACTATTGCATCCCATATGTTTTTCTTAACACCTTCTCTTGACCTTGACGTAAAATGTCATAAGGCCCCCAGGAAAGAAGAGGAATCTATGAAACCATAACCATTTGTAAACACTTAGGCTTTATAAATATGCATCAATGGCAGATGCGGCTCATTAGACTTGTACAATGTGGAGAAAATTTTGGACCATTCCTCCTACAAAACTGTTTTAGTTTATCCATATTTCTAGGATGTTTTCAATGAACAGCTCTTTCCTCATCATGCCATAACATCTCACTTTTTAAGGTCAGCACTCTGACTTGGCCATCCCAAAACATGAATTTTCATTCTCTTTCATCCATTCTGTTGTTTATTTACTAGTGTGATTTGGGTCAGTGTCTTCTTGTATCACCCAGGCTCTCCTAAACTTCAGGTCATGAACTGTTGCCCTGAATTGTGCTTTTAAAAGTTCAAGATACAATTTTGAATTAATCAGTCCCTCCATCAGGCCCCGAGGCCAAACATAGCTATGTGGATTTTTGCCAGAAAGTTCCAATTTTGTCTCATCTGTCCATGAAATATTTGTCCCACAAGCAAACCGGAAATGTGCTGCTTTATTTATTTATTGTTGGACAGCTTTTGTGACCTTCCATTAACACCATTCCTAGTCAGTGTTTTTCATTGACACACAACACAAAGATTTAGCAAGGTGTAAAGCTTTCTGCGGGTGTTTTACTGTCAGTCAGTAGTTGCGGTATTGGTGTGATATTTACAGATTGTCCATTTACTCAGTTTGTAGACAGCTTGTTTCAGTGCCAGCTGATGCATACCTTTGCATATCCTTTTGTAACTTTTCCACCTTTGTCCACCCTTAAAAAGCTTCTGTTAAAGTCATTTTAGTGTAATTAAGGAATAATTTCTGTCTTTTTTAAAAGGAGCACACTTGGTGAGTAGTAATAATCAGCAAGTATCAGCAGCATAATACACAAAAACTATCTAAGTGGGACTGTGTTGTCAAGTTGCATTAACAGGACAAGTCTTTTTTGATTGAACAGTCAAAAGTAGAGCAGCTTGTCTAATTAATTATGAGATTGTTTGACAGTGTAACAGTACATCTCGCTGACAGCAGGCAAACTTAATGGCTTTCTAGTGTCTGCAGTGTTGCACTTTCACTCTCAAAAATAAACACACGACATCCACAGTCTAAATAAAGATCTGTTGGAAGACGAAAACAAAACTGGGTGTATTTTCCCTAGTGAAGACTATGATTTAATACACATGGTTATATAACTAAGTTTTTGTGCACAGAAGTAGAAATGAAGGACAAATCTGGGCGTATTGATTGTCTAGGTATTGTTATATTTATGGGCACTGCATGTGTCATGTCTTCACTGTGACTATCCTCTGTGTCACTTTAAATTTAATAGTGATATAACATGGGTTTGCACTTTAGTAGGTGCTATTCATAGCTTTGCAAGAGGTAACAACCTCATGTTGTACATTGGACAGTTATGTAGGGAGAGACTGAGTGAGGTGAGAGAACAGACAAAAACAATAAGAATGAGTTTTTGGATGAGTATGTAGTGAGTTGCCTTGTTGCCTCTGCTGCCCTTATGTACTTTCTCATTAAGGGACTGTAACCCTGCACAGTTCAGTGTCGTATTCAAACAATTTCCTCTGATGTGCAGCTTGGTAATAACAAAATGTTAATTGAATTAAGCTTGCATATAGGCAATCAATCTGCTCTGTAGCTGAATCAGAGCCTGAAGTTACAGATATTTATTGGTATAGTCTAATTTGTTTCCAGCTAGAGAAACATTTTTGGTTCACATGAACTTAAAGATGTTCTTGTGAATGTAATAATGTAATTGTGGTAATGTGCGTGAATTGCCTGAATTGCTTTTTGTTTCTCTTTGTTTAATAAAATGTATCGTGAACACAGGGCCTCAAAAAGACAAACATCTAATATATAGATCATTATAACATATAGAATATATTAACTGATACAATTTGTATTAAACTGGTTAACGATTTTTGGCAGTTAAAGTGACAAAGCCGTCCTTAATTAGGTTCTCTTACATTATTATCCTTATTTTTTATGTTCACGGCTTAATAGGTTAACAATTTATATAGGCTGACAAGTTCCCAGAATGCACTGGGCATATGCAAAGCTCTGCAAAAATACAAGTTACCAAGAAAACTAAGAAATCATAGTTCAGATACAATCTTCTCCACTTTTCTTGAATACACAGGGCTTATTGAGGTGGTGGTTTGCACCCTCTCAGAAGCTGCGCTTGCTCATCTAGATAGAGAGGAGCATGCTGGAAGGAAGGTCGGCCACGTTGTGCTACAAGCTCTGTTGGAACTGCTTCACAACGTCCTTAAGCAAACATCAGTTGTTGTCCGCTCTGCCCTGCAGGTATGAACACTCAGACACACCTGATGAACACAAACTTTACAGCTGACTGATGTCCCTTTGTGATTTCATCATGGTCCTCAAAGATGCACAGAGAGCAAACAAGAACTGCCATGTCTGAAAGATCATCGCTAGTGATGTGAGCTGGTTCTCCACCTACAACCCAGCAGTTTTCAGTTAAAGAGTCACACCGGAAGAGATCCAGTGCGCACACTGCAGAGGTGCAAGTGCAAGAGGAAATAACAGGAGTTTAACTGAAATAGCAGCCAAACTAGAAACTGTGTGAGCATACCAGAGAAGGAGATCATGAAAGGGAGATCATTCAAATTTAAATCAAGTGTGTTTTTTGATATTTTTATGGGCCCATTCCCCTAAAAGAAACTTAAAGAAAACTAAATATTAAGGAATCCAGGCATAATTTCAGTATCACACACTTTCAAAACGCTCAACGGTCCTTGCAAAGACATCCTTAAAGAGCCACAAGCCTTAATTTAGAAAATAATACTAAATTATTGTTATTTGTTAGGTTTTTTTGGCTTCATCTTGTGAAATTGGTCATTTTAGGCTCATGTATGTCCTACAGTGATTCACCACTTTTTGCCAACTTCATCTTTGGTGAGTGCAGATTCACCGACAGAATCACAAAGTGTACTTCCTCAAAATGTTGCCCTTGTATCACGTCCCTGAAGGCATGTGTCTGTGTGTGTTTGAGTGTGTGTGCCCCTTGAAGTATACAGTGAAAGCTAGCAGGTTTAAGCAACTGCAATATTGAAGTTGTGGACTCAGGAGAAAGGGTATGAAGTCCTGAATCCCTGGGACGCGCACACACACACACACACACACACACACACACACACACACACACACACACACACACACACACACACACACACAAGCATGCACAGAGGGGCCTGTCTGGCTATGTCCCTGCGGCCTCATTATCACCGCTGGCTTTGTCCTTAGCTTGCCTCACTACATACACATCCACGCGCACACACTCACACTCTCGGATTGGCACACACACATCAGCCCCCATCTCCCCATAGTGTGCACCCCAGCCCAGCACATACATATTAATGCCCGGACAGGGGGTGGGGGGACTAAAGTGAAGGCAGGGTGAAAGACTGGGTGAAAGAGAGGACAGAAAAAAGAGAAGGATGGGTGGAGAGATAGGAGAGACTGAGATGGAAAAGGCAACAAGCAGAATCTGCAGCGGAAATCAATTCTGCGAGAAATGCAAAGCTCATTAAAAAGAAAACTTCAGCCCAAACCAAATTCATTTGGGTAATAAGGTCTGATAAGGAGAAAGGACGTGACTAGACCGTTTTTCTCAAAATATTACTCAGTTGGTCAAGAGGGAGCATGTCAGAGATTATATACAGTACACTACAGAAGGAAAAAATAGGACAAGCGTAGCAGAGACTTTGGGAAAGAGACAAAATATGTGCTGTTATTAGCCCATCACTAATTGGCCTGAAGTTCCACTACAGACAGGAAGTAAAGTAAAATAAGCCAAAGTAAGTCACAGAGGTGCTAATAATGAGGGGCAAAAGAGATGATGCCTTAAGAATGAGATGCAAAAATAACTTTGTGGCAAAAAAATGTTCAGCTTATGTTATCCTGAGAACTTAAAGAAGGTTTAGAATAACATAATATGTAGAAAAATTCCCTGCCTTCATCTATCAGGGTGTCTTTCTGTGTATGTCTCAGTTTGTCAGAATAAGTCTTGGCAGGTCCCTGGATCCATCGTTATTGACTGTCAAATCTCTATAAATGATTTAATGTGTGTGTGTGTGTGTATGTGCGCGTCTTTGCACGTGTGTATAGAGCCAGAGGCTATCTTGTCCAGCAGCAGAGACGGAGGCAGCAGAGAAGCTGCTCCGAGCCAACAGACCCCTGAGCCAACTCAGCACACACCTCATTCACATGGTGAGACCAACACTCACAGATCCTGTGCATGTCTGCGCATGTAAATGTGTTGTATGCATATATATTTTTTATGGTTGTTTCTGTTTGCATGTTTATATACATGTAAATATATGCTGGATACAGTGGCAAATATTGTGTTCTTGTACATAGTGCATTTAAAAAATGTATGTTTTTTAAATGCACTATGTTGTGCAGAGCTGATGCTCAGGTGGATAGGGCACATATCACCTGGGCTAAAGCAGCTTCCTGCTTGTATCCAGGCCAACCAGCCCTGGGTTCCAGTGTTAACACATGTCCATCTCTATTATGCTACCTGAATTAGATAAAAGTGCCAGTAACCAAAACATTAGTGACCTATACAGCTCAAAGTAGGTTATTCTTTAGTTATACACTAGGTCTCCAAATAAATCCATTAAGATCAGCAAAATAATCAGCTGCATCTGCATCTTGACTAAATATTTCTAGAGAAATATCTCACTGCACCACACTGTATGTGTTTCTTTGTTATTGTAGGAGTTAACTGGACAGTTGAAAATGTGTGCATGGACCATCTAATTCCTTCAATTAGAAAAGCTGTGTGCTTCGTGAATATTGTGTGTCTATTTAAAACTGATGATTGTCTACGTTTACTGAAGTAATTGGTTTGCAGTTATTACAGTTATTAATCCCAGGCATGTGCAGTGTCTGCTGGTACTAACACAGAACCTGATGAAGTCTAAAAACAGAAAGATAAGCATTGCAACAGTGTTGGCCTTTTGTTATCTCTGCAGCCAGTCAAACATCCATACCCACTGACACTAAACACAAATAAAATTGTGATTAACGATATGGCGCCTTGCAATGAGATCGCACCAGCTGGAATGCTCATCAACATGTTGATGTTCTTGCCCCTGAGTATTTAGTAGTCATTAGTACATTATTATATGAGTACTCGGTACTTAGGCCAAAAAGAGAGGGTACTATGAGGCAGCACACTTCTGGGAAGTCTACGCCAGAGAGATGAAAGAGGAGGAGACTGTGGGGGATTTAAAAAAAAAAGAAGTCTCCAGGAATGGAAACAGACACTACACTTGACACATCGAGTGTTGTTTGGAAAAGTAGGCTGACCGAGCAGCTGACACACCCCCAGCCTTTGCATATATCTATAGATAGATAGATAGATAGATGGACAGATTGGAATCAAATGTAAAATTGAGAAGTAAAGGTATGAAATTCTCCTTGGACTCTGGCCACATTGTTATTAGTCTCATTGTGTATTCTCCCATTTAGTATCTTTTGGTTGTTGTTGTACTTTCAAACTGACAATGACAGAGGATACAGACAGGATACTTTTTTTTTTAACAATGATTTATTGATTTTTTTGGAACAACACAAACAGCAACAAATCAGCACAACAAATACAAATAAGAAAAAGAGAAGAAAAAAAAAACAAATACAGGTACATGAGTTACAGATGTACATGTCTGGGTCAAAATATGTACAGTGTTTCACATTTGAAGTCAAGGGAAAGAAAAAAGGAAAAAAGTGGGGGAGAGAAAAAAAATACAGACATTAATTATTGTGTTTAAAAACAAAATGTGATCCCCCTTTATGTAATAGCACAGCAAGGTCACGAGGTTGGTGATCAAGCAAAGGCCGCCATATCCTACAGAATGCATCACAATTGCCCTTTATGATGGCACTAAGGCGCTCCATTGGCAGCACCTTGAACATGTCTCTGTACCATTGTGTAACAGTGGGGGGCTGTCTCTGAATCCATTGAAACAGTACACATTGCCTCGCTAAATGTACCTAACAAAAGCATCTGTACAGAAGACAGAGAAAGGCCTTCTATAGATAGACCCAGAACGAACAGCACAGGGTTCAGTGGGATCGTCTGGTGAAAGATTGAGCGAAGCTCTATAGCAATACTTTTCCAAAATCTAGTAATTAAAGGACATTGCCATATGCCATATCCGTATTGCACTTTACACAAAATGGAGAAATCTGAGTGATGAATTTTATTTAGAAACTCTGGCGTACGCTGCAGTCTATGTAAGATTCTGTAATGGCTTTCCTGGAGTCTGTTACAGGAAAACAATTTCTTGGCAGATCTAAAAGTTTTGGACCATGCTTCTGCACTAAGCTGAACTTCGAGGTCGGTTTCCCACCAAACCCTGGCCTTATCAGTGGTTACAAAATTCAAAGACAATAATTTCCCATAACAAAGAGCGATAAATTTCTTTTTTGTGATTATTTCCTCATTAAATTTAAGAAGAAAGCTTTCAATAGGATTCAAAACAGGTTGATTGGCTGGAAATTTAAGGGAATTTACAAAATGCCTTACTTGCAGGAACCCAAAGAAGTGTTTCTGTGGTAAATTATATTTAATTTGAATTTGATTAAAGGCCATAAAACTACCCCTTTCAAACAGATCGCAAATAAATCTTATATTTTTAGAACGCCAATCATCAAATATACTAATGCCAATACCTGGAAGGACAGCTTTATTCCTAATTAGAGGCTGTAGACAGGATACTTTTATGTTTTGTTGACTGCCAATTTTACTTGGATTCAAAAGGTACCTGGGTGCCATTACTGATTCTACAGATTTTAAGATCCAGTACACATAGTAAAAAACTTGATGCAGAACCTGAGTATCCAAAATAGAAACATGTTCTCTTATACTTTAATCTCTGCATATATTCACTGATTATCTGTCCATGCAGCTGTCTGCTGAGAACCAGGAAATCTGGGAGGAGTCTGTTCATTGTCTGTCACTGCTGGTCCAACTTTACTGTGGAGAGGGTCCTGACTGCCTGTCGCCTTCCTGCTTACGAAGCTTCTCGCATGTGCTGCGCACTCGCATGCACACTGAGACGCCCCGAACACAACGTACAGCTCTTAAAATTATTAAACGACTAGTAAGTAAACATCCACACAGACGGACAATCTGAAAAGCTTAACTGAACACACTGACATTTTCACATACACACGCTCATCAGAGCTCATGAACATTTTTTTGGACGTATATTTTGTGTTCCATTTGTGTTGAACCTTGGTTCTATATTGGTAATTTGAGCGCCCTGCAGATTTAACATATTGGAATTATAGACACATACATATATGTGTATAAATTATACAAACACAAGAGTCAGTTCAACTGTGCTGCTGTTCTGAAAAAAACGTGTACTTTCACCCAAACGAGACTGACAGAGAGAGCAAGGCAGAGAGGGAAAAAATTTTGGTTTTCTATCTGCCTCTCACTCTGTTCAAGTATCTGTCCAATTTTGTCTCACAGTCAGAATGATTTGTACTACAGACCAAAGCTAGCCTGTAGTACAGTGTACTGCAGTAAAACACATTGAAATTTAGTAAGGCTAAGGCTCCCCAGACAAAACAGAAACATTATTTTAATCTGGTAGCAGTGGGAAGGACTGAGCAGCTGCGGCTGGCATTCAGGATTTAACAAGGCGACAGTTTCTTAACCCTGACAAACAATAGCAACATTTTATGTGTCTAAAACAATTTAATATTAATAGGAACATGCTGTGAATTGAGTGAAAATGTTGGCCCACCTACTGATTCATTTGAATTTAAAACCTTGTTAAAATGTTAACTAAACTGCCAGTAAAATATTGTCTGACTAAGGCAGTTAGTTGTGCAGTAGTTAGATATTTGGTAGACATCTTACATGCTTTGCTAGCAAATGAGTTCACATTGAATGTTTTTGTGTTAAAAGATTTAAGCCCAGTGCCAGCCCTCGTGGCCAAGTAGTTTACGGTTCATGTGACATAGCCGCAACCCGGGTTTGATTACTTTCTCAGTTCAACCTCACCTATTGTCTTCACCCTGCCAGGTGGGTGGACGGTGTGGACACCCAAGTTTGTGAATGCAATAACTTGAGAACGAAGTAATGGAGCACTTTCAGATTGATACCATAAGTGCATCTACTAAAAATCTCTGACAAGTTGGAATCTCAGTGACTTTGAACTCGAGGTCAGGGGTCAGAGGTCAAGTGTTCTGAAAATCTTCTGAATGTGAAACAACGTAGGAGTTTCAAATTGACACCTTAGGTGTATCTACTAGGAGGCTGAGGGCTATCACTGACTGCCATCGTTATTTTTAAACCATGATGTCAGCGTTATTTGGACATTAATTGCGTTGTTCTAGTTGTCGAAACTTAACCATACTTAAGAATAAGTTAAGTGTGTTGATATTGGATTTTTAGTGCGCCCCAGGGCAGCTGTGGCTACAATGTAGCTTGCCATTGCCAGTGTGTGAATGTGTGTGTGAATGGGTGAATGACTGAATGTAGTGTAAAGCGCTTTGGGGTCCTATGGACTAGAAAAGCGCTATACAAATGCAGGCCATTTACCATTTAATCAATCTGGTCTCTGAATGTAACCCACTGAATTTAATTTAATTTACTGAATACATGTCTTTTTAGAGATTACTGCTAAAAAAAGAGGTAGGGTTGGTGAGTCGGTCCAGTAAAAATGCATTTTAGGAAATCAACATGAAGTTAGAAAAAATAGCTGATTGTTCAGCAGACCCCTATGAATTATGTAAAATGCATTTGTAATGTTTTGGCTTGGCCGCAGGGTCATGAGATTCTGCATGTGGGATACAAGGTCAGCTGTCACCCTGAGATCACATGATCTGACTGAAGGCTGTGCCTGGAAGCTACCGTGTGTGTGTGTGTGTGTGTGTGTGTGTGTGTGTGTGTGTGTGTGTGTGTGTGTGTGTGTGTGTGTGTGTGTGTGTGTGTGTGAGAGAGAGAGAGGCAGTGTTTGCGTGTACTCGTATATTTTTGATTCCTCTTACTAATTATTTCTAGCCACCTGAACCACCCACACACACGAACTGTCACACACGAGCTCTTAGACGTATCTCTTCCTCTTTCTGTCTGTCTGTCACACCACATTTGTCCTCATGTGAAAACTCCCTTATTACTCCCCGTGCTAGTCAACAAAGTAACATCTGTGTGTGTCTTCTCTGTCCTGATCACCACCCTGGGCAACAAACACACATCACAGCAGTTACTTTCAACTATGTAGCAAATGAGAATATGTAGCTAGTGGATGAGTCACCAAGCAGCATCCCGCACGGAGTGAGCAGCAGAACTCATTTATTTGCTTAGAAAAAGCCTCTGCGTGCATTTGGTCATTTCACTCATTACAACAGTTAATTTAAAAGATTTCATTTTTAAAGGTTTGGCTCTCTCTCTCTGAGTGCTTGTTCTAGTTCTCCCTCTCTCTTGCTCGCTATCTCTCGCTCGCTCTCGCTCTCTCATTCTCTCTTTATAGAGTGCTTAACAAAATTATTAGACCACCTGTCACAAAAGAAGAAATCTGTGAAAAACTTGATTAAAAATTACTGAGTTAACTGAACTGGATCTGCATTTTTATACCTAATATCGAGCCGGTACATTGGACTTCTCTGAACAGTCAGAAATTAAAGCATGACATTAAACAACTAAAACTAATTTTTCTGTTCAGGTATCCAAGTAAATAATTGTTGTTTGGCATTTTAATCAAAATATAATAATATGATTAATTATTGTTTTTCTAATTTGTAAAACTGTAAATTAAAAACAATTCATATTTATAATATACATATAATTATATTTTAAAATTAGAAATATCATTTTGATTAAAGAGTGTAGACATACTGGTGGATTAACCATTACAAAAACATAAAACATGATACTGGTAATTATCCTTACTGTTCATTTAGAGCAGCTGTAGCATAAACCTTACATTGGGACGTGGTCTAATTAATCTGTTAAGCACTGTATGTATCATAGACAGTTAGTTCAAATGTATCAAAACATATCCATCACCCACAACATGCTTTTATACAGAAGACTCATATTCTCTTTCAAACACACATTTACACCCTCAGACAAGTGTCTGCCCTTCAGAAAAAAGCTTTTTAATTATTTTTCATTGATTTCAGGGCTCTGATAATCTCTATCAAAGATCCTGCTAATAGCTTGGAAACTACAAGGGAGAGGAAATGAAGAATGTATCATGTTGGATTTACTACAATTTTCAACTTGTCTTTCATATTTGAGTAACAACTTGCAAAGACCTACAGAAAAACAAAATGCTAATTAGATTTAAAACAATACGTTTTTGAAAATAATAGGCATTTCTTATTTTTTTTTAAATAATATAATTTCTCAGAGTTATTGGTCTTCCTCTGGCCTCTCAGTTTATCATGTTCAGTCCCTGATATGAAAAATATCTTTAACAAACTCAGTTCACACAAAACCTCTTTTAATCAACTTAACTGTAATTTAACTTTTTCAGCAGCTATAACGTTCACTGATCTGATATTTGGATATTTGCATATGGATATGTAAGCCGTGGTTGACATTGTCCTGTTTTTTCACTTGTGTCCTGAAGCTTTGTCCTCTCTCACCTCCAGAGGCTGAAATGTCTCAGCACACAGTCTCAAAAATGTCAAAGCACATTATGTCCAATTATTGTAACCTTTTACGGTGCTCAAGCCAAAAACATGAACCTTTATTTATCTTTTAGTCCCTGTTTGTTTCCAGCTTAGTTCGACACCCATTAGAATTTCCTTGGAAGCTGATGATTTCATCATGACCTATTTTCAGTGGGAAAACTTTGTGGGATTTCCTTTACCTTTAGGATTGATTTCATCAAGATAATTTCCCCTGTCATCAGTGCCAGAGAATTACTAAGCAGATGGGAAAAGTTTTGTGAGTTATGTTTCAAGCCTTGCTTTTGACTCCAAGATAATTCTCGAGATTTTTTTAGGTTAGAAGCTCTGCATTTTTAGACCTGAGTATTTAAAATAACTGTAAAACAAAAAAAATCATTCCTCACTAGACTCTTACTCAAACGCACACACATACAGATCACAGCAGTGTCTATATCTGTGCACGTCTCTCTTTCTTCCTCTGTCTGATCTCAGGTACGTTTTTCCTTGTTTGAACTGACTGTTGAGACAGCCCTGCTGTCTTTCTGAAAGGCCACACGTCTGCCTGTCCTCTGCTGTGTGCCTTGAACGCCTCTCAAATCACTTTAAGATCAGTATTATTGAGTTAGGGTTGGTTGGCTAGAGATGGAGACACATGGAGGATAAGGAGGTGGGGGGTGGGGGCATCTGGAAAGCAAGGATGAAGGTTTGGTAAGTAGGTATGTTTACGTGTGGTTTCCATGCACACATAAATAGCCCCTAATCATGATGGGAAATTCAAAACTATGTGTTTGTGAAAACATGAAGTGCAATTCACAGTTTCACTTACAGCTTTTCACTTCAAGCTTCCTCCAGATAAAAAATTCAGTCAATCCCCCCCACCTGCTAATGCCTCTCAGAAGAAAGAATTTGTTGGGATCCTTTTTGTTAATATTCAGAAAGACAACTTCCTGTTGAAGAAGTAACTTTACCATGAGAAGTTGAATTTTTTTCTTCTGTTTTTCAAAAGAGAAAAAGAGAAGAAACATAGAAACAGTTGACATTAGAGGGAGTTCCCTCCTGTCTCCATATTCCTGTCAGACTGTCCAGTTTCTAGCATCATATGCCCCACCGCAGCCCCCTCTTTGTCTCCTCCTAACCCCGTTTCTTAGCAACGAGCATGCTGTGCCGCCACAGAGACACAGGTGATGATGTCACTGGAGATCAGAGAAAACGCATCCAACAAATAGACAGGCACATATGCACTCACACATTAAACATCTGAAGAGACATACGCCGAGGCATTTTTTATTCTTACAATACCGTTTTTGTAACACAAACTTTTTCAGCAGTATGAAATCAGACCTTAACCTAGCTTTGTGTTAAAACGGCGAGAACTATTCTGTGTGATCAGTGAACACACCCTCACACAAGCCTGGGGTCCAGGTGTTCCTGGGAGGGTGAGGAGCCTAGACATGGTGTGAAGAGACATGTCAGGACAGGAGTAAAAACAGAGGAAAGACAAAGAGCAGAGATAAATAATGTAGTCTGAGAATTCAGTGAGGGGAAAAAAGAGATATGCTTGTAAGCTGATGCTTTAACCTAGTTTAATGTACTGTAGCAGAATAATTAAATAGATTTATACATCAGTAGAATTATGAGTAATATTAATACCAATAAGAAGAGTGGTCCTATGAAGAATGCAGCCACAGTTCTGTTTTAAATATGGCTTTAGACAAATCAAGTCACTTATTTGTTTCTGTGATCCATTAGGATCCCACCAGCTTCAGCTCTAACCATAGATACTATTCCTGGCGTCATCCATACATTCATATGCATGTGTGGACTTAAACGAACCCACTCTTCTTAAATCATTGAAGTTCATAGAAACCTTACAATAGGACATTAAAACAAAATGCAATGATGAAATTTCCAATGATCCAAAGAACATTCATTCTTTAATGTCACTTCAATTACAGCCTTGAGGAAAATGAAGTTCATCTCAAGGAGTTGGATGCTTTGGAGCAAAGGCATATATATGTATGTATATATAAAAAACACCCAACACGCACCTGCGGGTGGTTTATCCTTCAAGCTCAGGTCCTCTACCAGAGGCCTGGGAGCTTGAGGGTCCTGCGCAGTATCTTAGCTGTTCCCAGGACTGCGCTCTTCTAGACAGAGATCTCCGATGTTATTCCCGGGATCTGCTGGAGCCACTCGCCTAGCTTGGGAGTCACCGCACCTAGTGCTCCGATTACCACGGGGACCACCGTTACCTTCACCCTCCACATCCTCTCGAGCTCTTCTCTGAGCCCTTGGTATTTCTCCAGCTTCTCATGTTCCTTCTTCCTGATATTGCTGTCATTCGGAACCGCTACATCGATCACTACAGCCGTCTTCTTCTGTTTGTCTACCACTACTATGTCCGGTTGGTTAGCCACCACCATTTTGTCCGTCTGTATCTGGAAGTCCCACAGGATCTTAGCTCGGTCATTCTCCACCACCCTTGGGGGCATCTCCCATTTTGACCTCGGGACTTCCAGGTTATACTCGGCACAGATGTTCCTGTACACTATGGTTATGGCGTTCCATGTATGCCTTGCCTGCTAGCATCTTGCACCCTGCTGTTATGTGCTGGATTGTCTCTGGGGCATCTTTACACAGCCTGCACCTGGGGTCTTGCCTGGTGTGATAGACCCCAGCCTCTATGGATCTTGTACTCAGAGCTTGTTCTTGTGCTGCCATGATTAGTGCCTCTGTGCTGTCTTTCAGTCCAGCTTTGTCCAGCCACTGGTAGGATTTCTGGATATCAGCCACCTCCTCTATCTGCCGGTGGTACATACCGTGCAGGGGCCTGTCCTTCCATGATGGTTCCTCGTCTCCCTTCTCTTTCTTGGGTTTCTGCTGCCTGAGGTATTCACTGAGCACTCGGTCAGTTGGGGCCATCTTCCCAATGTATTCTTGGATGTTCGTTGTCTCATCCTGGACTGTGGTGCTGACACTCACCAGTCCCCGGCCCCCTTCCTTCCGCTTAGCGTACAGCCTCAGGGTGCTGGACTTGGGGTGAAACCCTCCATGCATGGTAAGGAGCTTTCTTGTCTTTATGTCAGTGGCTTCTATCTCCTCCTTTGGCCAGCCTATTACCCCAGCAGGGTACCTGATCACGGGCAGGGCGTACGTGTTGATGGCCCAGATCTTGTTCTTACCATTCAGCTGACTCCTCAGGACTTGCCTGACCCTCTGCAGGTACTTTGTGGTTGCAGCTTTTCTAGCGGCCTCTTCATGGTTCCCATTCGCCTGTGGGATCCCCAGGTACTTGTAACTGTCCTCTATGTCTGCAATGTTGCCTTCTGGTAGTTCAATCCCCTCAGTTCTGACTACCTTCCCTCTCTTTGTTACCATCCGACTACACTTCTCCAGTCCGAACGACATTCCAATGTCATTGCTGTATAGCCTGGTAGTGTGGATCAGTGAATCGATGTCTCGTTCACTCTTGGCATACAGCTTGATGTCATCCATGTACAGGAGGTGGCTGACAACTGCTCCGTTCCGTAGTCGGTATCCGTAGCCAGTCTTGTTAATGATCTCACTGAGGGGGTTCAGGCCTATGCAGAACAGCAGTGGGGACAGAGCATCTCCTTGGTGACTTGTGCTATGGGCTTGGAGTTGGCCTCTAGTGTTGTACGCCACATCCCCACATCCCCATTGAGTTCCTGATGAAGGCTCTTAGGGTCCCATTGATCTTGTACAATTCTAGGCATTCCAGTATCCAGCTGTGGGGCATTGAGTCATAGGCCTTCTTGTAAT
>NC_137432.1:13862325-14082325 GCF_964374335.1 Astatotilapia calliptera | reverse complement strand
AATACTTATTTTCCACCCTGATTTACAAATAAATTCTTTACAAATCCTACCATGTGGATTCATGGATTTTTTTTTCACATTCTGTCTCTCACAGTTGAAGTGTACCTCTGGTGCAAATTACTGACCTCTGTCATCATTTTAGGTGGGGGAACTTGCACAATCGGTGGCTGACTAAATACTTTTTTGCCCCACTGTACCTTTAGTTGCCCTCCTTTATTCAGCCTACGTGACAGCAGCCTGTCAAAGACACCAGCTACTCTCCCTCCTCCCTGATGAAGCGACTCCCTCTGTTAGGGCTCTGCTCAATAAGCAATCATGGCAAGTTGCTCTTAGTCTCACCTGACAGAAAGGTGAGACACAGAGAGTCCATCAGCTTTCTTTAGTCTGTGAGTGCATGCAGTATATCTGGCTATGTAATCCATGCTTTCCTATTTTGTTTTTGAGACCAAATCTCCAAACATACCAATAACAAATGATTCTGGATTTTGATACTGCCCATTCCCACATCTTATTATTTCCATGCATGTCAGAACTGATCTTTGTCTAGTTAATTGACAGGACATGCGCCTGTAACAGAGCAGGGTAGCTTAATGGCAAGAAAAAGCTCTGAGATGAAATATGTACACTATTAAAAATGTATATTTAAGTCTTGACATCTGTTACCAGGGACAGGAAACATAATCTGCACTTCTCTCTTTTAAAGAAACACCAGTTTTGAAACTCCAACAGCCCTCTTTTATCTTTAATTATAAAATATTTTTTTATATATGTGTTTTTTATATATGTTTTACTGTATATATGTCCCATGCTTCACTCTATGGGTCAGTATTAATACAAATACAGTTGTCGCCTCCACCCGCCTTTTCATATATGTAAAATAATGACTTCTTTTATATTTACCATATGAAGGAGTTTGTGTGTATGTGAGTGCATGTTTTCATGTGCACACCTGCATCTCTGCATCTGGCTGTCTTTTATAAGTATGTCAGCCAGTTGTGTTTCCCCTCATAGGGCCAAGGCTTTTGTCACCGTAGTGACCGTGCTTCTTTTGATCTTCTGATGTATGAGACTAGCAACCTTTCACACACACACATCCACACATGCACACACACATCCACACACAATGAATACACGCAAATAGAGTCCTTTATTCTCATTTATATACAAACTCTCTGCAATCACACATACACCCTGTCAGATCAATAATGAAGGTGTATTGTTGCCCTGCTATAGAGGCCTCTCCTATTCTGTGCTCCCCGCCTCCCTCTTTTCTCCTTGGTCACCCTTTTCTTCCCCCTTTGTCACCATCCTCTCCTCCTCCTCCTCCTCCTCCTCCTTCTCTCTTTCTCCACAATTTTCTTTCCTTTTTCTTGGTTTTCTTTCTTTCGTTCCCTCTTGTGCTCTCCCACTTCTCTTCTCTCGCCTCATCTCCTCACTCTCCTGTCCCTCTTTGGTAGATGAAAGCACAGATCAGCTCCAGCCTTTGAAGTGGCAGAGACTGGCACCCTCCCACTGGTTTAGCAGGAGGAGGAGGGGAGCAGAGGTTTTAGGAGAAAGGGCAGGAGATGAGAGGAGTTACAAGGAGAGAGAAGAGGAGTGGAAAGGGATGGGAAGAAGGGTTGAAGAGAGGTTTTAATTGAGAGGATGAGAGGAGCTGGCGCCGAGGTAGCAGACGGAAGAAGGATGGAAAAGAGAGAGGGGAGGTCTGGGCTAAGATCCTAACCCAAATGATGTCATTCACACTTTGCCATGGCAACCTGAGGAATGCCTTTTCAAAACCTCAAGCCTGACCAAGGGTGAAGGGTGGGGAGGAGCAATAGCGTATACTCCCCGTTCCTGAAGAAAAAGCATTGAGGTTCTCAACATAAACCTAGTTAATGCTGCTTTCAGTGAGTCAAAGCCTCAGTAATATCTGCTCAGACAACAAAGACAGATCAGAAAACTGCACAACTCTTCTACAAACACACTCTGAGGTCAATCATTCAGAATTTTATCAAAATGCAAACATTAACATGGTGAAACTAGCTGCAGTGTACACATGCGGTACCATTAAAAGAATAATAAGCTGTCTGATCTTCCTTGAAAGTCTCTAAATGTAGTGGTGGGCTGATCACATCAATCTCTGGGTTGAATTAAGCAGCTAAAGAGAAAATACTTCACCCATGAAAAGCAAAAGTTTACAGATTTAAAATTGGCGAGCCTCCTTTGTTAACCATTCAAAGTCATCTCCATGCACTTCTGCACTGCTTCCAGCACTCGGATTAATTTTAGATTGCTTCATGGGAGTCCCACTCTGAACACTTACCACATACCCATCTGATATTAGCTTGGACCTCAGGCTTGTGCAGAGAGAGCACATTATCTGGATCTCTGGCTAAGCTCCAGAGAAGAGTCTGCAGTGTCTGAGCACAAAGGTGTATTGTGTTTTGGTTGTGTTATTTAAAATGGCTTGTACACCATACATTTGTCCCCCGGGATTAGATTATCAGCAGTGACTTTCAATACGATATCTTGAGGTGTCAGAGGGAGGACTTTTGCCACAAACACAGTGAATTCCAGTGGCCAGCAAACCACATTTTAAATTTTGCTGTTGTTCAGTCCTGATCAGCACTATTGTTGCCAACCACTCACTCTGCTCATGAGGTTTGGCTCCCTGCAGCTTTGTCATTTTCCCCAAACAGAAATTCAAGTTGAAGGGCTGCATTTCTACATAAATCAGTGCAGAATCAAAACTGTAAGAGGACAGAGTGGGACTGACAGCACAGCAGGAGCAATGGAAGGCAGCGGAAACTCTTAGACTCACCTTTTGAAATCATTTAGTTGTTTATTTAATCTGAACAAAAACAACAACAACAATAATCTTTGGGTTGAGTTGTGAGTGAGTCTACCGCTAAAGGAACTGCAGATGATTGTCTTCTTTCTGATGAGTTCTTCTGTTTGTTTGTTTTCACACAGCAGACATCCCACATGTTGGTGTAAGCAGAGTGTGAGGCTAATGCGATACTGTAATCTAAAACCAATTATTTTATTTTCCGCTGTTCTCTGTGCAGCTGTGTCAATTTGAGACTGTTAAGAGTGCAAGGATTTAATGAGTAACCAAACTCTAAAGTTTGTCCTAAAACTTTTATGGACCCAATTTATGTTTTCCAGATCCACAAACTTTCAAGGGTTTCCGAGGCCTCTGGGAAATGTGTTAATTAGGTTAATTATGTAGGTTTTAATTAACTAAGAGGGGTGGGTGGGCTTCTTCTGGCCTGGCTGTCAGGTTGCCCCCAAAGACACCTGGGAGTAAGTGGAGGGGGGAGGGGGGTGATAAGAGGGGGAGAGCAGGAGTAAATTATAGACAGCCTAGAGGGGCCTGGGCAGATTGGATGTTTTCATCAAGTCTTAATTATCATATATAGATGTATGTTTGTACAGAATTGTGAAAATCATTATTTATACACTTGTATATGTTTTTTAATTGTCTTACTACAGAACACATAAAATATCTATTTAATAAGCACAGGTTCATGTGGGCTGAAATTGGGATGTAAAGTTTTATGTTTGCAGAGCAGAAATAAATGTAGTAGTCTAATTACTAATTCAGTCCACTCAGTACCATGCTAAGTGGCTGCACCTGTTTCATTGCTCAGCATGCTTAAGAACCCTGATCTATTTTATTGTAATTGTGTCTTTGATTAAGCTGTTTGCACTCATCAACGGTTAATTATCACTGGATAGATAGCATGCCAGTAATACTACTCATTTTTTATGTTTCCCCATCACAGGTATCACACTGATGTCACTGGCCTGGCTGCTGATATCCTTCAAGAGATCTCTGAATCCTAAAAGCTTTCAGAGCATTCAGCCATGCCTCCATATGACTGTCATCATTTCAAATTGGATCAGTGGCAGCAAAAAATATTAGTGTCACTAAAATGTCTTGAGAGGGCAACCAAAACATGCATCCGGTGTTCATCAAACTTCACAGGATTACAGCATGAGTGTTAATTTAGACTGTCATTGGCATCACAACACTGACCTCTGAGTGTGTCAACACACCTCGTGTCATCAGCAGTGACAGAATATTAGATCACGCATGCCATCACGAGTCATAGATTTCTACTTTGTAATAACATGAAGCTAATGGCGACATCTACAAACTCTTTTTTGTTGGTATTCCAGCACTAAAAAGGAAGTTGTTCTGTTTACTTGTAGCAGACTAGTGCCGTGAAAAACCATTAATACCAAAGTGGTTCACCACATCAACTGAGTTGTGCATAAATCATCCATGTCTGCTTTTACACAAGTTAGGTCATATCATTCTAATTAAGTCATTTTCCTGTGTATAATCCAGTGTATACCTGATCTCTGCCTACTGTTACATTCCCAATTTTTTTAACTGGATATAATTACTTTGCATAATTAAATATTCCATTACTGAGAAGTGTTTGAACTTAAAATGAAAGAATGACACTTAAATGTTCCAAGCTGGATGAAGTCGGGTTAAATAGGTGAGGTAGAGGTCATGTTAGAAAGATTATGCTTAGTCATTGAATATGTCCTTAAGCTACCTCAGCTGTCCATGTACCACCATCCTAGACATCCACACGTGGACACCACCAGCAGGCTTTTAGTTCACAGCACACTGAATTTTCTGCAACTTTGACTCATCGCATTAAAGCTGGACCCAACTTGCCACTGTACACAGTTTAAGTAGATTTCAACAGTCTCAGTGAACACACAGCAGGTGGACTGCTGGCACATCAGTTTCTCCTCACCTTCCCGTCAATAAGTGTAAAACTAATGCAGCAGGCTCCAGACCAGGGATGTCAAACTCATTTTACATGGTGGGCCACATGCAGCCCACTTTGATCTAAAGTGGGTCTGACCACTGAAACTGCCCTTCCTGTCAGTGTAAAGAAGTTGCACTACACATTTAATCTCTGAGATACTGTAACATAAGAAAATGCAATGTCAACAGCACATCTACATGAAGTCCAACTGTTTGGGTTTATATTCAGAGAAGGCCCCATTTCATTTCACTGTGGAACCTTTGTAAACAATGAAAATCTTTTAGTGTAGTACGCAGGAGGTCTGTCAGCAGGAAAAACTAAAATGTATAAAATAGTTAGGTCCAAGGTTTATGCCCTTCTACAATTTCCAAAGCTGTCTGGTGGGCCAATTCTTGGCCCCAAGCCTTATGTTTGATACCCCTGCTCCCTGAAACGACTTCAAGTGTGTCTCATGTTAATCCTTGATTTGAGTAGAAATGAGACTTAAAGGCATACAGTTGAAATGACAGTCCATTTTATTGTTTCAGAACACAGCAGGCTACAGCAACCAGCTCCTCTCACTACCCCACCCACTTACAGCAGACCAATAGGAGCCCTCCTCCACCCCTGTCCTTTCAGACACTCCCACCCAGCTAGGTCAGCTACACCCCCTTTGGAACAGCAGAGACATCAGTGTCTCCCTTTAAAGCAAGAAAATAGCTTGATATTTGGACCATGATTTCCAATTCATGTTTTTATACAAAAGCTACACAATGTTACACTTGATCATCAGAATACAATTCAACTGATTAACTTTAGTGTTTGGACACCATTTAAAATGTGATCAGATCCTTTACTTGGATGGAGCATTACCACTTAAAAAAAATAAAAATAAAATAAAAATAATAACTCAACACTACCAGAGACTGAAAATACAAGGGACTGCAAAAACAAGAGATGAGTATCATAATTCAGAATAATGGAAAAAGCAAGCTAGATTCAGTTGTACCATTACAGACTTAAGGAAAACGGAATAAAAAAGTAAAAATAAAGTAAAAATGAAAAAAAAAATTACATTAAAAGGGATTTGAAAACTAATTATTGAAAAATCTGTGTGTCATGTCAGGATTTGAGGTCAGCCCCCATAAGGCTGAAACCAGAACCAAACCGCACTCAAATCTAGTTTGTCCCAATGGAGTCCCCGTAGACGGGAAACTCTGCTTGCTGTTGTTGAGTCATCTTCAGGCACTTCTGAAACCTCGCCTCCTCCATATGGGCGAATCACGATGCAGGTTCATCCAGATCACATGATACAGCTGCAAGGGGAGAGCAGAAGAGAAATGAGCGGTGGGGAGGAGGCATGGCAGGCATTGGGTGAAGGACCACACATACAGATCAAATACAAGTCAAAGTAACTTCACAGACACCACATCACACAGCTTTGTAATTTGGAGCAGTCTGAACATGCAGCAGGCACAAGGAGTAAACCGACACTTCCCCCAGTCCTCGGGCTCTTTATCCAGAAACCACCTCTGAAATGAACACCACTCTGTTCAGCTGACACGAGGCCACAGAGTTGGGGGTTGGGGGTACCAAGTAAATCTTACCTAGTAGAAAGTGTAGTGTAATGTTGGTCTTGGTATTTACAGGTCGGTATCAAACCAGGCCAGTTGGTTTGAGTCGCCAGGTGGCAGGCCCTCTATCAGTTCCTGGGCATGTCCCAGGTCAGGCAGCCCTTCTACAGGGGGGTAGTCCTGGCCAGGGTGGTGCCCTCCACCCAAGTCATGATCCATCATGGGTTCCATACCCATTGTGTCCCCTCCGTAACCCCCCGAATGGAAAGAACGGTAACTTGGGTCTGGTGGAGGAGGAATGGATGGAGGAGACGCAGGTGAAGCAGAGCAGTTGTTAGAAGCAAGTTAACAAACCAAGCTGACACACAGTAGTATGATCACTGAAATGTAACACTGCAAATCAACACAGCACACGGTCAACCCTCCAGCAGACCAAATCAAACCAAAGCTGTTAACTCTTATTTCAGCTAAACTTGTGCTTCAGGTCACTGTTTAGTTGTTTCCACCAACAGGAATGCATCTGCAGTAGCCAGGGCCTTTTCTAAATCTATCAACATCAAGTCTGTTTTCATTTGGCTGACGAAGAGTCAATTAAAGCTGTTACTGCTGGAGAATTGGAGAGCATTGCAAATTAAAACCAACGCCAGCTTGCCCTCTAGCCTACTGATCGGCACAGTGTCCAAAATCCTGGACGCCGGTAATAATTAAAGAGATGGTCTGATCTTCAGCCAGGTCAGAATTAAAGACCATTTTGAACAATTTGACTGAAGTAGTAACACACTTTTCATGTCTTTCTGGAACATGCTGAGGAATCACTTGGTGCAGACTGGAACATTTAAGTGGATCCTTAAATTTAAAAACTGCTAGAAGCTTCTGTAACAGCACCAACCTACATCTGATGTCTCCTGAAGTTGTTTATAATAAAGCTGCACAACACTGAGGAGGAACATGAACTGTTTTTAGTTTGCTAATATCTAACAGTAGACCTCCTTCAGGTCATGCATCATCAGTTAGGTCAAGATGAAACACTCAAACACTAAGTGTCAGCTCATTAGAAGATCTCGACCCCGAGTAGATCTTTAGAGAAGTTGTTGGTCAAGTGGTTTACTTCATTAAGTCATATTTTCAAGTTCATTAGTGACACACAAATTTGTAATAGCTGTGTCAGATTGCGTATCTGTAATTTTGACTCTGATGAAGATCAGATCACATTTTTGATAAGATGAGTATATCAACTTAATAATAAATTAAGCCCACAGATGTACAAAGACTTCCAAAGAAGGCATTTAGAGCATCCCCAGTTTGATAATTAGCTCAACTGTTTTTATCTTGACTGCAGTAATAGTTGGGAAGCCTTTGTCTTCTGCTTTGCTTGCAAGTGTCAAATGAGTGACTTACCTTCTGGTCTGTAGCCCAGAGGCTCACCCTGAGCTCCGATATCCAAACCCAGATCTGCTGTCTGCAGAGCAACACATGGCAAACATTTGACAAAGTTTCAATTACACAAACACATGTGCATGTCTTTGTAACTGACTACAAAATGTAAATAAGCATTACACAGTTTGTGTAAAAGTGTGTCGCACCTCGTTCCAGGCCATTGGTTCTGTCCTGAAGAGCGAGCTGGTGAGTTCTACAGAGAGGCGCTTCTTGTAGTCTTGAGGTTTGTCCTCTGACATACGGAACAAAACTGCTGCTGCGTATGTGGCTGAGAAAGATGGAAGCATGACTGCTTAGCCAACACATTTTTAGCCTTTAAAAACAAAAGCACTTAAAACAGACATAATACAGCTGTCAGGGTTAACAAAAGAGACTAGGTATTACCCATGACTAGAAAGTTTATTCAACTAGCGTTCTCCGCATCATTTAGAGGCCCAGGCTGCACATGAGACTGGACTACACTGATCCAAGTGTTGTGACATTTACATATATGCAACAATATAATGAAGTTGTCACCATAAATATAACTGTTTTAAGAGCAAGCTTGGCTCCTACTTAGATTCTTCAACCATGTGCTACAACACAAGCCCACAGTGCGTCTCTGCATGATAGCAGATGAGCCTGAACAAAAGAGAGTTACTGAACAAAAAGCAGCAGCTACATTGAACCGCTAGAGCTGCAAATTTTCAAGATGCCACTTTAGGTCCACATCACACTAAAGAGTCTTCCAGGAAAACACAAACAATTATTTCCAAGTGCCAGCGTGTTATCCAATTAAATCCCCTCATTGCACAGTTAGACTGGCACTTCTGAACATCTGCATAGTTAAATGCAGCTATTATGTGACTGATAGCGTTGTGTAAATGAGTGTTTTGGGTACATACCAACTCCTTCATTGCGGCTGTGCAATAGCTCTGTGAGTGGAGCAGTGGCTCCCTCAGCTTCGATGGCCTCAGCGGCCTCTTTATCCTGAGCGAGCTCACACAGGACGCCTGCTGCTACACGCTGGATGTTCTCAATGGGAGAATACAGCAGCTGCACACAAACACAGACCAACAGCTTAGTGAAAAAATAAATAAAATACTGAGCCTCCACAGATGCAGCCTCATGATACTACAATTTGTTCCCTCTGGAGAACCACCTCATGCATCCACCCAAACAACCTCTATCTGGGATCATTTTTCTAACCCAGTTCTCCTGTTTAATCCAGACAAGCTTCAAACAAATTAATCTCAATACTAAAAATATCATCCGTAATCTTGGTTAAATTATATTGTTTTACTTTGAGATTAAATCTGCAGACTGACCTGTACAAAGAGTGGAATGGTGTTGAGTCCTCTGATGACTATTCTGTTGTGGACATCTCTGGCCAGGATGTGAAGTGCTCCTGTACACCCTTCCACAATCTCCTCCATACGTACTCCCTCCTAATAAACAAACAGCGTAAGATCAGTGCACTTGCAGCATCTCTCTCTACAGACTTCTTAGTAGACCGGGTAGTACTGAGAACTACTGCTCTCTCAGTGAATTCCAAGCACCATGGACTGGTATTTATTAAAGCTGTGTGAATTCATTGAAATGATGAGAGTATGTGCGCTCTTACCACAAACTGCTGCTGTGTGCCTCCCATGCTGGTGCGTCTTTGTGTGTCTTGATGTGCTCTGACCAGCAGCTGAACCAGTCTGGGGATGGCGCCCTGCTCCCTCAAAGGGGCGTGGTTTGCAGGGCAGAGAGCCAGGTTACGGATCAGACCAACTGTAGCCTGACAGAAGAACACAGTTATGTGTCATTTAGCCACGATTTTAATGTCACTCTCAGGTTACGCATTAGCCACCCATAATCCAGAACCATACAGAAAACTTTTGTCTTGATGTATATTTGTAGACAGATTTACTGAAAAATATTATTTCAACTTAATTTCTCATCTTAAAGTCAATTATTAAACAAGCTGATTGCACTTGAACAAAAAAAAAATTATTTCCTGTCTATCAGTACATGTAATATAACAGTGGAAATGACTGACATGTTTATGACAGCCTACAATATTCAGCTCATTATTTTAGCATCAAAACATAGTTAAGAGTGAAGTGATTTTCACTGCACTAAATGAATAGCAGCACGAGTGGCTGGCATTATGAAGAGCAGCTTACAGAGTGCTGCTGCCAAGTCTCTGTGTGTACCTTGATGAGTGGCCAGTGTGATGGCGGGTGCAGTAATTTGACCACTACAGGCAGGCCATAGTGCAGTCTGACAGCGTTCTGTGCCATCTCAGCATCCTGGTGTCGAGAAGTGAGGTGACGCAGGGCACAAATAGCTGGCTCTGTGATGTCTTCTCTGTCTCCAGCCCGAAGCACCGTGCGAACCAACGCCTCAATGCCTCCAACCTAGAGAGGAACAAATAAGGTGGCAGATTGTGAATGCAGCAGAAAATCTGGGCCTATAATTTAAATACAGATTTAAAACTAAATTTTTATATATATTTTATTTTTTAAATGAGAAAAACTGCTAGTTAAAACACATCACTTCGTATTATAGAAATTTTACATTTTCCTTTGCAAAAAATAAATAAAGTGCTCACCTGGCACACCATCATCTTGTTCTTGTAGTTGTTGCAGGTCAGATTAGACAAGATGCCAGCTGCACAGGTCACCACGTTAATGTCATCACTGCCAAGCAGCTGCACCAGAGTTCCTAGCAGACCCTCCATTCCCTCCTGGGTATAAGGATTGATAAATAGCATCAACAAAAAGTCAATTTAAATGTCTTCTGATGTATTTCACAGCCTGAAACTAATGATTAACACACAGGTACTGGTAATGGGGCAGCTTGCCTCACCTGTTTGGTGGCAGCATCTGACAAGTTCCTGAGAGTCCAGAGACAGTTCTGGACCAGTCTCTGGCTGGGATCTGTCAGGTGGAGTCCCAGAGCCTGCATGCCTCCTAACAGAAGGAAATCAAGGGCACATAGTGTTTACATACGCATGGTAAGAAAATACATTTCAAAATGTATACGATCTCAACTTTGTGGTGTTGAGTTTTCTGTACTGCAAGTTTATAAAACATACCAGCCTCTACAATGGCAGGCTTGTTACTGGAGCACACCGACAGAACCTTGAGGACACGGCTTGTGGTCCACAACAGCTTCTCATAGGTATAAGTTCTCATGATGTTGACGAGTGCCTGGGGGCCACCACTGGCCAGGATTATCAACTACACAAACAGAAAGCAAACAAATATGTTGATCTGCGTGTCAAATCCAGAGTAACACGCTGCAGTCTAGATGTACATAAGTCAGTTTCTTGCCTCAACACCTTTCTAGCCCCCTCACCTTGCTTTCCTGGTTTCCATAGGCCAGTATTTGGAGACAGTCTGTGGTGATGGCCAGAAACTTGACATTGGTTTTGCTGAGCAGAGCCACCATTTTCTGTAGCCCGCCAGCTAAACGAACAGCCATCTTGGCTCCTTCCTGGTGCAGGAGAAGGTTGTGGAGGGTGGTGATGGCATAGAACAGGATAGAGTCCACTGGTGAACTGCAGAAGAGAAGATTACTCAATTACTGGAAAATTACTAACAGATATACAGATGAAGTTTCTCTGCTGTCCTTCCTCTCCACAGTCTCAGTGAACTGAGACAATTTCTTCATGTCAGCTTTGGCCAAAAATCATGGTGTGATGATTTCCTTGTCTCTGATCAAAACATTGCTCTGCTTCATGCACTGGTGAGCTTAAGTACAGCAGACAAATGTAGACCCAGAGGGGAAGGGGGAAAAGTATGCCTCCACTCTCCTCCTACATACCCCAGCATTTTAACTAGAGCTGGTATTCCTCCTGACTTGAAGATAGCCAGCAGTCCCTCTCTGTGATGGGAAAGGTTGTGCAGTGTTCCTGCAGTGCAGCGAGCTGTTTCCACATCGTTTGTGTTCTGCATGGTCCTCACAATAGCAGATACCATCTGAGGTGAGCGCATGATAGCGTGGCGAGAAGCTTCTTTCTTTGAAAGCTGGTTAACCATCACTGCTGCTTTGTTTACTACAACCTGGAAGGGATGAAAACTAACATTAGCGAATCATATCAAAGAGGACAAAATTACTTCTGAGACAGTTCTGAGCCACAAACATATTCACCTGGTCCTCATCATTGAGAAGTTTGGTGAGCTCTGGTATTGCTCTTGTTGCCAGCTCAGCATCATCTTGATAGTTGATCAGATTGACCACAGCATGTTTGAGCATTTGTGACGGCTCTGCCAGCCTCTGGACATTGGTGGGGTTTGCTGCATCATACTGTGTAGAAGGGATCTGCATGCCCTCCTCAAGAGTCTCTGGGAACATTGCTGCACGAACCCGCTGGGCACGTGTCATGGCGTACTGACCATCTAGGTCTGAAAGCAAACAAGACCAGCTTTGTATGATTTGCAAACGGGTCACCTGTGACCTTCCTTGAAAAGATCACCAGCATTATAACCTACCTTGTACTTGCTCTTGGGAGAAGTTCTGGTTGAAACCCTGCTCCCACTCATACATGACCTGATTGCTGTCAACATCATCTTCCTCAGGGTTGCCCTTCCCACTGAGGGATGGAGCAGTTGTGGTGGCCCCTGAGTGGATGCCTGAATCCAGGTAGGACTGTTGCTGCCAGTGACTGACTGCTGCCTTACGGTCTGGCTCCATGGCCATGTCTAGTTCCATCAGATCAGCTGGAAAGAGAAAAGCATGCATTCAACAAAAGGTCTATTCTGTAATTTCAAAGGATGTGTAGAGTTACAGACTTTAAGTGATTAATTCCAACTATCCAATTTTGTCAAAGGCTTGAGCTTTTCAAAGACATGGCTGACTTTAAAAGTAATAACAGTGGTGTGCTGATGTCACAGGGTGAGTGCATCAGCAATGGTTAATAGCCTCTGCAGTGAATAGATTTCTGTCCTACTATTATTTTCCAGTGTTTTCATAATTCAGTGTAGTAGGGTTTACCAGTAAAAGACTCCTGAAGCATGAAGTTGGATTTTACATGTGCCCCAAGTTTCAAATTGAAATCAATAACTAATTCAGCGTGCTTTAATGGCAACATAAATCTCTACCAAGCCAAGCTGTAATTTTGGTCTGCTGCAAAGTTTAATACACTGCATGTGTGACTGAGGAAGAAGCAAAGGGTGGGAACTTAATTAAGGGGGACTCAAACTCACCCTGGGAAGCCATGTTCCTTTCTCAAACCGTGGCTGACACAGCTTCCTGATCTGTAACAGGAAAAAAAATAAATCATTTCAGCTATGCAGCTACCTTCTCTACACCATTCACAACCATTAAATCACCGACCATTTTACACTAAACACATATACAAGACCACAGCAGATGTAAACGCAGAGAAAAAAATTAGACTGAAATTAATAGAAGTTTAAAAAAAAAAATAGAGTCTAGAGAAGTGACTTTCCAGTGCTTTCTTTCCTGTCTCCTCCCGTTCTTGGGTTTCCTCTTCCCTTTTAAGCCAGTCGTGCAAACAGCAACACACACAAGGCTACCATTAAATGTAGCTGCTACCAACTGGTGGCAGCTACATTTAATGGTGAGGAAGGACAGGGGAAGTAGAGCACTGGGTGGAGAAAGGAGGCAGGGGTGGGAGGGGGCATTCACATTCCTGCACTTGCTTTGAAGCTGGAAACGCTCTGCAGGAAAGTAAACACTGGCAATGGCAGGAGAAGGGTAGAGCAGGCAAACGGGGATTAATTTGGGGGGAAAAAGCACGGCAAACTGAGAGAGGCATTTTCAATTCATACTCGAAGATAAATGTTATGGCAGGAAAGCATAAAATGGAGACTGGGGAAAAGACCTAAGAAAATATCTGCTAAAATGAGACATAAACAGGGGCTGTGTATCCATGGAGTCTCAAATCCTTTCATGAAACCCTTTCAAAAGTACACCTGTGGTTATGGAGCAGAAAAATGAGAGACCAAATCCCTTTCAAATCACCACATAAGTTCAGGCACGCTCTAATACCAGAGGCGCACAAAGCCATAAATTAATTCTGGTAAAGAAAGCACAGGTAGTTAAAACCATAGCATTTCCTCAACTACATCAACAAAAATAGATAAACAAAGTCTTGTTACCACCAGAGTCTCTTCCCCCTGGTGGCCATTAGAAAGAAGGCATGTTTCAGTCCCTCAGTGTTTGATTCACCCTCAGACCTGGAAGCTGTGTCCACATGAAGCACACCCTTCTCTCCTGCATGACTGAACATAGTCACTTCAATCTTTACACAACTGCAGATTTAGGTCAGTCAAACTAACAGTGCTAATCAAAGTAACCTAATTTTTCACAAAAAACATTTTAGATTTTCAAATTACTCAAATTGTGAGCAAGCTTTCCTTACAGCAAAAGGTGTGTGTCAGATTTAGTTCTTGAAAAAAATATTTAAAATGAATGCAAAAAATATTTGACATAGTTTGCCTACTTATTTGTATTTTGTCAACTAATGTCCAGTGACAGTCATATATGAAGGAAAGATTTTCTTTCTAGTTGTAGCTCATTTCTGCAGAGCATTAGACGGCTTTAAGTTCCACTTCTGGGAGAAAATGTCATAACATTGTTATGAATGTACTACATTACAGAGAAATACAAATAACGTTTTAAACACCATTACTGATACTAACAAATTGGCGATGACTGTGTCATGGACACCAGCAAGAAGGTTAACACAACTCTCTGCTGAGTTAGAAAGTCACCTTCGAGTCTTTCTTCCTCTCAATGATCCCAGGCTAGAATTCATCATTTAATTACAATCCAATAACCACAGAATCAGCTGATTAAAGACTAATGTTTGTGTCTGAATGATGCTACTTTCGGTGGACTAACCAACATACCGTAGCTTGTTTTAAACCTTAAAACTAAGATTCTTCTTGTTGATTACGATCTAATCTTTTAGGGGGCAGTTCTCTCTCACACACTCTCTCACTCACACACACTCACACACACACACACACACACACACACACACACGTTTTGATTACAGGCCTGTGGACTGTATTTATCTGACAGCAGTAGAGAATTTGGGTTGTTTTTAATCAACTCTCTAGTCATCTAGATGTACACATATTTGTAGATTGTACTCTGTGTACAAGTGCCCCAAAAAGTACATAATACACTCTGTATATACACTCTGCTAAAAATACCTAGTTTAAAATCAAACAAGAAAAACAGCAACACATCACCATAAGCTTGAGTTTAATAGCTTTTCTTCCCAGCAAGTTATGCTAAAAAAAAAAGATGACAAAAGGCCAAATGGAAGACAAATTCGCAGCAGTGGCAGACAAAAAAAAAGGCAGTCCAGTATGAATGCCAGTGAGTGTGTAGGAGTTGCTTGGGTTCAGTGGCTGCCAACATGCAAATATACTCAAGGACAGTTAAACTACTGCTCTGAATTACTTTCCTCCTCAACCACACCACCTTAGCTCAGCTGTATCATTAAAACCTGATCTTGAGTCATGCTCCAAGACTGCTGCTTCTAACCACAAAGGCACCAACTCAAATTCACTGTTCACACGCCATCCTCCCGCCATTGTAGTCCTGCCCTCACATAACCCAGCTTGCTCCTAATGGGAGCCACATATCCCATACAAATCAGACATACAATCAAAGCACATAATGGAACAATTTATGATTCACACTGGTGGAAAAGTGGTTCTTTACAACTGGCTTTGGAAACTGAGCCAGTAGTTTTTTGTGATGGGCTAAACAAGCAAAGTCTGGCATTAAACTGTGGTTCACAAATGGCAGCCTTACCCTAAAGTCACTATAAAGAACAACAAAAAAAAAAAATCATTACAGTATGCGTTCCTAGATTTCAAACCGGCCACAAAAATCTGAACAGGTTTCTTTGAAGTCAGATGTGAAATCCAATATGTAGTCGTGCCTGGTGGAGTTGAAAGCCACAAAATTGAAACCAGATGACAAATGAGTGACACACTAGTCACCAGAGTCGGATGACTGTCTTGTGTAATATACAGTACGTATACAGAATAAATTCAGTTCTATGTACCCCAAGAGAGCTGAAGGAACAGAGGAAGTTATATTCCATAAGTCTTCTAGGCAGATATCACAGAAAAGAGAACAGAAATATCGAGAATCATGCGCTGGTGAAGTTACGATAGGTTCCAGGTCAACATTCAAACAACAAGGTTTAGACTGCTGCAGCACAGGACTGATTTTGGGAACAGTGACTGTGACACTGTCCTGATAAATAGTGAGAAAACATGCTGCTCAAAAAGAGAAGCAATGTTCATTAATGTTTAATTGACATAACATAGTGAAACATTGTTTTAAGGAGCTGGCCAGAGAACAAACTGTTCCAACAGGCTGCCTCTAGTCACTGCAGAGAGAGAGAGCAGATCTGAGTATCCAAATAGATCTGAATGCCATATTGCTTAATTTTTATGGTGCATAAAAAAATAAAGAAATGAGTGAAGGGAATTAAAGAACAAGTGTTCAAGAGAGGACTTGATTTGTTTCACATGGCAGAACCTCAACTCTTTGAACCAGCAGGACGTCTCCACATGTAGCTCTTAATTGCACCGAAGGCATCTCAGTGAGGAAGAGGGACTAAGCCAGATGACTGACAGCGTTCACAAAGAAACCTAACCAACAAATAAATCAAGATGTGAGCCGCTAGTTAGTCTACGAAAGTCCACTGTGGCACCTTGTAAAATGTCACTAACAAAAACAAAAAATATTTTTCTGAACAATGAGAAAATTTCATCTGGTAATACTGGCGCTACGAACTCTACATGATTTATTCACACCGGGTTTCTTTGCTTCAGCATATTCATCAACCTTGCATGCCACTGAAACTCAGGTGCCCTACTTTTGCACTGATGTAAAGACTGACACAGTCAAAACGTGACTGAACATTTCCATAACATTAATCTAAACATCAAGTTTCTGTGCGTTGTAGTCAGAGCTTCTAGCCGTCCATGGGTGTTAGTACCTACTTGTTCCACATTTTATAACTGTTGGCCTTCGCTCTGTTGATAAAGTACACAGCCAAATATAGTCCAAATGCAATGGGGAAAAGAATTGAAAAACTAGTAACAGATATTTGTTCGTGTCCATTTAATTCAAGACCCTACTGCATACTGCTCTCCATTTCACTGTTTAGGTCTTTACCATGTCCCTGTGGTCTGGACTAGGGTATCAATTTTAAAGACGCTACAATGAAGGGGCTGCAGTCCCCACAGTACACTGTACAAAAGGTATTTGCTTATCACAGTGGAAACTTTCTCTTCAGTCACATCCTGTGATGGTGGGGCACCAACACAACCCATTTACTCTTTTTTTTGGTCACTGTCTGGAACCCTGTTCAGTCTTTTTCAGTCTTCATTTGTGAAAAACTAAATAAACCAAATCATATCCATTTGTCCCCAACTGAAATTCAAAGCAGCCAATTAATCCCATTTCCTGTTCCCCAGGGGGGGACTTCAGGTGAGCTCAGAGGCCAGTGACATGATGTCATTAGAGGAAAGAAGAAAAAAAACATTCAGTTTTTCTTGCTTCTGAAGGACAGGGGCTTTAATTTATTTCCCTGCCATTTAATAATCATAAAAAATTTCAACATGGAAATTTGTAGTTTTTGTATTTTCAAAGAAATGCCTTTCTTAAATACAAGACAACAAATTAGGCAAACCCATCTGACTCCTGCATATGCACTTACGTTAAAAACAAACAAACAAGTAAAACAAAACAAAAAAAAATAGTTCAATGCATCCATATGCGTAAATGACCCAAACAAGCTGTATTATCGGCACAGGCAGAAAGATGGGAGCTGCCACCGGCTTAGCACATAATGTGCAGGGTCAGCAGCACTCACTGCTGCCTGCCAACAATGCAAGAATGCCTGCAGCCGCTGCAGGGCTTTTTCTGTGTATCACCGGAAAAGTGATGGACGCCTGTGGACAAACACGAAAAATACCCATGGAATTTGGGTTACTTTCCCTATTAGTTCGTTTAATATTTACAATCGCAATTCAAGCTGTAAAATAGGGCGCAGTGTGTACAGAGCGTGCAATCACTTCCTCTCAGTGTCTCATCACATACGCAAGTTTATGGAAAATTGATCAGTAATATCGTTTATTAAACGAGCGCGCTTAAGTCCACCTCAGACAAACACAAAGACCGGCAATGACAGACAGAAAAAGTACAATATTAGGTCATGGCAATGCCACTGGAAAGGCCGTATAGTCAAGTGGATGACCTCAAAACCACTACCGCTCTCGTATGTAACCCACACCCACGTTTTTCAGCTTAAAATTTTCAGTGCGTCGTCAGAAGAAAATGTTGCTGACGAGATGACGGGTTTGTAAGATTTGTTCCGCTGTGTACTGGGTCGGGGATTTCACCGAGGGACCGCAGAAGTACACAAGGAGAGAAAACGTTCAACAAATTCAAGAAAAACAGATGAGGGATGCATTCAAAATAAAACCAGTTTAGTTTCACGTGAACGAAAGGAAAACAAATCTGGAGCGGCTGGACGACAACATCCTTTTGTGAGCAGTCTTTCTTGAAAAATTAAACCTCCATTAATGGTATGTAAACACACCTCCAAGCCAGCACCTGTGCCGCCTCCGCAGCGCACTGGACGGACAGCTTTTATTCCACAGAAGGCTGGGGAGCCGTTTTGTGTCGGGGAGGATGACGTCCCAACTTTTCCTCATTAAACACCCGCCTGTCCCTGTTCCTACCAGCTCCACTCTGGCACCCCGTTAAAACCTGAACACTTCACGCAAATCTAACGAGAGCCGCTATCCAAAAAGGTCCAAGTAAGCGTGCCGCTGCCCCCACCCCTCTCCTCCTCCTCCACAGCTGCTGGCTGCCTCTGACTTTCTTGCTCCAACACCACTGACTCAAATTTCACACTCTGGCTCCTCCTCGTCTTCCTCCCAAAGCACCACGGCTGGGAGGAATTTTTCGGTCTTTGTTTAAAAGGACGAGTGGAAAACACACTGGAGCCCACGACCTAAAATAAACTTTTTTAAACAATTTAAAATCGACTTATTTTTTTCTTAAAGATAGACCACTCTACCAGAAATCGGCTTTACTTAACACCAGGTTTAAACCAAGTTTTTCAAAATACGCACTAAAACTTCAGACAAAACATCTGCGCTAACGTTTACGTGTTTCATACCCCGACTAACCGTCATTCGCAACTTTAACGAGTAACTTTACGCCATAAAACAACGGAATCCACCGTATACCGAGCTTTCAGACCGGTTGCATCTTTATCTTCAGCTCAGTCTGTTAAAACTAAAGCAGCTGCAAAAAACAAAAAAACAAACGACCCACAGACGACACTCAACTCGAGCAAACATGAGTCAGAATAGTGGAATGTAGCCAACTAATAGTTAGGCTAACATCTGCTAACGTAAACTACTAAAACACGCTAGGAAACGCCATCGTCGTGAACTCCCGAAATCCCACTTACGGTTTCCAAATAACTGGGCGGCAATTGATCCGTGGCGTAAATCTGGCTATTGTAAACAACTGCTTATAATGCCGAACACAAACCACGTGCTATTAAAGAGTCAACCAGTGTCGTCGGTAAAACAGTTATGTTCCCATTAGGCGGTGGCTGGCATATCCCCAATATATGCCGCGAGAGCGACGGGCTCGCTCGCTCGCTAGCTTGCGGCGGCGGCAGCAGCAGCAGCAGCAGCATCCCCCGGCCGGTCCACACACAACAACAGTCCTCATTCCTGCTGGCATTCAGAAAAGACAGAAACTGAGTGGTGCCGATAGTTTGAATGTTGAAGCCTACCCTTGTCAACACAGCAAGTCCGTCCACTCGGGTCCTGGAGAGTAAAAAAAATACTCTGAAATGGAAAAAGTCGAGGAAAAAATTGAAGCCGAGCGTCAGCGGGGAGCCCTCGTCCGCTCCCTCCACAGGCAACTGAAACCGACTTGGCCGGAAAAGCAGAGACTGGAAAATGTAAGATGGCGGCATGTTTATATAGACCGGAGAACACCTCGAGTGCACCCATATCCTGCCGTGAGCTCGGATAAAGTAGAAACTGAAGCCATATTTTATCTTTATTTCGTCTGACGTTTACGCACTTCTGTATATATTTACCAAGCTCGATAGCTACACGCGTTGGTTGTGATAAATACTTTATTTTTTAGGGTAAAGCTAGCCAAATTCCACATCTGCACGAGTATGAATACACAATGGAATGAAGTTCCGGCTGACTCGAAAAGGGAAATCCGATTCCTTTCCCCCGAGTTAAATCTCATGGACTCTGGAAACATAGGATAATTTCCTTTAGCGTACAAAGTCATACATTTGTCACCTTTGTCTATACAGACTGAGAAATGAAGGCCTTCATTGCTCTTACCATCACCAGGTCCCTGCTCAAAAGACAAAAAAAAATGGAAAAATTGAGCAAACCAACTTAAAAAACAACCCAAAAAACAACACCCCCCCCCCCCCCACACACACACACACACACAAAACAGAAATCAAAACGAATTAAATTAGACAAAATGACAAATTCTAATTCAATATATGTTCAGAGAGACAACATCCGCATTTTGCCCAAGCCATTGTTGGTTTCTTTGCATTTTAAATAATGTCAGGAGACAAATTGTGGCAAACAAAACACACATTTAGACTAGGTAATGTAAAGAAAATGTCAGTGAGATGTTTTCTTAGTTTCCTTAACAAAAGATTGTAAGATATATGTGACACGAGGTGCTGGCTTTGCTGTACTTTGCTGTAAACTAAATGCTCAACAAACAAGCTAATGTTTGTGGTCTTTCTTTTATGAAACTGCTTATGTCCCCGGGCATAAAACAGACCTCACTGGGCAAGTTGGAACACCTCTCATTGGCTTTCCTGTGTTCTGTTCAGTGATGTCTGGAAGGCTCATGACTTGTTTGTGAATACCACCAAATCTCACATATGCAGAAAATATAAAAAGTGATTAATGTGGTTTTCATATTTAAGTTGGAAAAAATATGAGATCAGCCAATTAATCACATTAAAGTCATAACTGATCAAACAATGTGGGCATTGCTATAACAGAATTACTTCTTATAAATATTGTAGACTTAGATTAATCATATTTCCTGAGTCCATTAGAACGCACATTCAGCCATTAAAATTATTAGTGATCTATGGGCATCGCCAAGGTCCTTCAAGTGAGTAGTCTGATCTTTCCTTTATTCTGAGATCACAGAGTTGTGGCTGTTAATTTTCAGATCACTTTCTATTTGGCTCAATAATAAGTAACTTGGTGGATAGGCCACATAGGAAATTTAAATATGCTTTGCAAGTCCTCTACTCACTGTTCGGTCCCTTAATCTCCACGTTATGAAAGCAGATAATGTACCTTTTCAGTACCCCTTCATTCTGCAGGTAGCAATGTCATGGGCAAACAAAGGTAAATCCTTTCCTGTGAACTGCCTACAGGCTATTTCATTAACCTTTATTTACAGTGCGTGGGTGGAATAGGTTACTGAAAGCCAAACTCCAATTGAAAACAGTCAATGCAGTGTCCCTGAATAGGATGCATGGGAATGAAATCAACAACAGAGCCAATACGTACACAATATATGAGCGCATCACCTAAAATGACTCCACCCTGTGTCATCTGATTGCGACACAGACAATTACAGTACCAGCGTGTGATTGATTTCATTTGGAATAGCTTTCAAACCACAGTGACAATTACTGCTGCCACTCACTGTTATATATAGCCACAAAGTTTGAAATCTGATGACTGTGCTTCTTGGCAGTCACATTATCTCACAGGTGCGTGCTCATGCAGCCGAAAAAGGCACAAAATCACGAAAACAGGATGACGAGACATTCAGATTTTCTAATTATACTCCAAAACACATATCAGTGGAAAGGCAGCGTAATTATTGTTTAGGTGACAGGCTTGTGATTTCTATTTCCATTTAACTATGGGTTCCTCCAGGAGGGCTTTTAACCTCCAACATCTCCACAACATACAATTAATATCAAACATGATGCGTGGTTGTGGGTGCAGATGTTGAAAAGAGCAATCTGTGAGAAAATACATTAAAACATATCACAAAAAGCCCTCTTTGAACAAGAGATACAATGGTACAATGCAATGTCTGACATAACATGCTTGAGTTAGATGGCATCCCTACATTAAAGCCTTCACTTGCTTACAAGTACACTCTTGTAAAACAGGTTGTATTTGTGAACTCCTTCATTAAAAGTCATACCTGCTTTTGGATTTATATAGCGTGCACAACCTAAACAGAGCCCTTCTAAAAATACAACTCTCCTAAAAACCAGTGTGAAAATCCAGCTGTTTATGTTGCCGGTGATTTGTGGTTAACTGAGTCAGAAATCCAAGAATTAATTGATTTAGACAGGCATCACTAAAATCAGAGGAACATATGTTAGTGTGAGTACAAGATGATATTTCTTGTACTGTAGTTTGTTTGGGTTTTTTTGTTGTTGTTGTTTTGCATGAATAAAAATGCAAATTTTCGCTCCACAGGCCCTTCAAAATGTTAATGTCTGTATAATAGATTCATTATTTCATTTTTATCAGACAATACCAATAGTCACAATTTAAGCCCAGTAAATAAACAAAACATAGCGTATCCTTGTCAAATTAAGGCAACAGGGAACTGGAAGTGCTTCACATGTGCTGGGTTTACCTTACAGTTTAGTTTGACCTCTAGGTCCAGGTAAAGGGTTAAAAAATATATTTGCCATCTGTAAAAAAAAAAAAAAAAGTCAAAGATCAAATGCATTTGAAACGCAATCTCTTGATTTAGTGTATCTCTGGAAAAGCTATTGATCATTAAATACTATCACTTTTTATTATTCTTGTTTTAAAATTAATCTCATGATGCAAGAAAACAAGCAAGATCACATCCATTCGTTTATTTAATTAAACAGTTCACACATGTACAGCTGCTGGGATACATATAAGCAGTCTTTCTGTTTGCTCCCAGACTGTTCAATTTACACCTGTCTATCACACCTCCTGTCAAAATGAACTTGAAAGCATTTCAATATTGAGCGTAACGAACAGTTTATAAGCAGCGTTGGGACGTGTCAGCTGTGAATCTGTGATTGTGTGCAGGTGACAGCAAGGTGGAGTGACAGACACAGCAGCGCAGTTCAAACGGTCACTTTCTGGTACCTAAACAGGACATCGGGTGATCAGCAGGGAGATATAACACAGTAATGTGTGGTGGTTTTCCACTTCACATTAAGGCAGTTTAATTATTTATTTGTCCATGGGTACCACTTACCTGAAGAAGGATGTGTACCCGTATTTTATTTTTAAGAAGGACTCAAGTAATGAATCTACAGAGAAATGCGGGTCACCTTCAATCCTCTCTGTCCTGGTTTATCACCAGAGAACTCTCTATCGTGACACATGAGGTTAAACGCCCAGTTTTGCTTGATCCTGGAGGGATCCTGCCAAAGATTAATCCATAATGCCTGTGAAATGGCCCTTCATCCAACAAGCTGTGCTGAAAAAAACACAGACTGTTGTGTTCCCAAACACGCTGTGGCTCTCCAATGACCCAGTGCTGCACCACTTCAGGGAGCCCACACAACACTTGTTCTTCCAGCTGGAGAGGCCGTTTCATTTTCCGCCCTGGCAGCACGAGGAGTTCGCTGAGTATTTACACCTGCAATTCATTGATAAACGCAGAGCAGCATGGACATCAAGACAGGGTGTTTTAGAGGACAAAGCACATTTTAATTCTAATAACAAATTCTTTTTGTTTGGATGTAAATAGATCATTGGAAAATATAAGGCAGCCTGATAGAATACAATAAAATCACCATCATCATTAGTAGAAGTAGCAGCACTATTGAAACGACGAACATGTTAAGATTAATTTCTACTTGCATTTTATATAGAAATTTAAACGCTCTGTATATTTGCTTGTAATCTACGCCTCTCCAATCCTGCATCATGTCACACTGTGAGGTCAGTTCACAATAATCTGTCCAACTCCTATAATTTTTGGGTGGATTTAGTCAATTGCCGGCAATTAATACACAAATAAGTCCAGCAGTGTTTTTGATCCATTTCAGCAGACAAGTATGACAACAGATTAAACATTATACTACACATAGGGAAAAAAAGAAAAAAGAATGAATGCTTGGCACTAGCGCTTTAATCGAAGCATCAGTTATCCTGACTCGTGCGTGAATGTGACGAAACTGCATGTATGCATACGCAGCTTTTGCTTTGACCAAACACAGGTCAAGGTAATGATAATATAGAGCTCAAGGTGCCAACAGCGACACAAACAAGCACATAAAAACAGGTAGGTCCCAGTCTCCTAGGAGCAGATAGTCACAAGAGACTTGCAGGTCTTGTTCAAGCTCCGTTCTCATTGGCTAACACCGGTGCTGTGTATTCACATACGCATGTGTGTTTGCATTCTTATGCCTGTGTGAACACTTGCATCAGAATTTCTGTGTGCTGCGTTATTTAATTTATGTGCAGGTCTGCTGTATGTGAGCGTAGTAACAAGAAAGACCAGTTTTTTCGTTGGTGTGTTGATCCCAAAATGTGTATTTTGAGGCACATATGATCACGTGTGTCCCTAATTATAATATCTTTTATCAAAAATTCCTCTCTTAATTTTTCTGCTCTTGTTTAACTGAAGAGTTTGGCATCTCGTGGTTATTGGTGAGGAAATGGCACGGCAATAGAAATCACCAAATCCCAGGAGAGCAAAGTGCCACATACACATGCAGTGGCCAAGGCCCGAGGGGTGTGGTTTCTTTCTCTAGCTGTTAAAGAAAGGGGCAGCTCAAAGCTATAGATAGGGGCAGACAAAACAAATACGCCCTCACACACAGGGACACACACACACAGGCACATGCACACACAGCAACAGCAGGTCAGAGAAGGGATACAGACCGGGCCACATGGAAGGAATGTTTGCCTTGGACCGACACTCTCGTGCGGAGGCTGCGACTTATGGCCCTCTTGACACTGAAAAATGGCTCTAACACAGCGGGGCAAACCAAATATACTCTGTCAGTCACTGACCATGTATTTTACACTATAACGCTTTCACTTTGGCCTTTACTTTACAGTGTAGCAGATGCTTATAGCGAGCTTGACAAATTCATTTAAACAAATGTGAAAAATGAAAAAAATTAAATGTCATTTTTATTTTTATTTACTTTTTACAGCGTTAAATACAAAATTGTTTAGTCACTCTATTCACTACAGAATAGTCTGAGGTGATGTTGCTGCTCTCAATTAGTAATAACAATACTAATTTTGTGGTATATTAAAAAACAGCAGGAAGGGTGAAAACGCTCTGCTAACCTGCTCGGTGTTACTCTTCAAACTTGGACAGTTGTAATCCAGTGTGTGAAGAGGAGGAAGAGGAGGATAGAGGAAATCACATCCTAAAAGAAGGTGAGAGGACACTGCATGGACCAGATATTTGACTCAGACTACAGACGGATTATGAGGATTGGGCAGTATAAGCCGATATAGGAAACAATGTGACGGTGGGGCTGACATATGAATGAAGTGAGGCTATGCAGTATAGCATAGTGTTGAGGAGAGACTCTTTTATTTTTTATTTTTTGGTCAGCTACAAGCTCCTGAATCGAAACTGAGCAGAAAGAATGCTTGGGTGCTGAACTAACACAGGAAACAATAGCCTAATTTCCCCACCAGAGCCAAGTGGGATTCAATGTTAACCACAGCAGACTTCAAAGGTGCTCATTTAAACAGCCCGGATGACATTTCACCTGCTTTCCACGAATCCTGTATTATTACAGCAGTAGCCCATGCTCAGTCCCTGCATCTATACTGCATTAGTGGTTGCCATGGTAAAAGTCCTCCATCCCGCATCCATCCTGCACAGACAGACAGAGAGGCACCACTCATACAGATTTCTGCAGGAGGAAATTGAGGATGGGAGAGACAGCTGAGTTACATAGCACTGCTGTGTGATGTACAAGCACTGTGATCTACCTGTAAAACCACGCTGAGATTTCATGCACTGCACTCTATCACGCCTCTACAGAGACGCACGACGTGGCGACGAACACAGCGAGCCAGAGCACTGGGAAGGCCACAGCTCTCAAGTTTCATTGTAGTGTTTCAATGCCATTCGGCTTCTTCTGAATCAATTCTACGGCCCGTCTCTGTTTTATTAAACACAAGGCACACAGAGAGGCAGAGCCGGCTTCTGCTGGATTTCACTCAACACTGCGAATATGTGGTTGACGCGCTAAGCTACCACACTCTTCCCTGATATTTTATTACATCTCGTGATGTCATGCTGAAAAATAAACTCCTCGTGGAGTGATGCTGGAGCCGAAGGGGTTTTAAAGCTCCTAAAAGTCATTTATCAGCTGGATTATCGTCAGCAGCTGCTCATTAAAGCCAGTCACATCTGGATTTATATGCCATTTGTGTCACATCCACAGCAGGGCCTAATGACTAACATTATTATTGTCATATCATTATGAACTAGGAAATAAATTTAACAAGCCATGAGAGGGTGTAAATGTTAGTTTGATGGGAAATAACAAGGGAGTGAAATTCAAAATAGTGCTCTACAGAGATTTTTCTCTTTATTAGTGATTTAGTTTGAAATGCTAAACCCAAAAACATGACTCTGCAAACCTACAATGACTCCAGTCAGTAACTCATGGCACAGCGGCTGCTGATATAAGAGGGAAAAAATATATTGTAAAATAAAAACCCAATAACCATTTTTGCTAAATGGCCTGAAGAAAAAAAAAATGTTTTTGCATGTTTTTAACAAACCGATGTGTAAAGTTCTTCATAAAATATAATTCTGCATGTTTAAAACAGTAGAAATAACAGCGATGTTGACAGTCTAAGTGTCGATTATGATAAAATTTGTCTTAATAATTTCACAAATTGTTACAAATTTCCAATCATTTTATTATACAATAATAAAACGGCACGTTCTAGTTAAAAAAAAAAAAAAAGCTGAAATAAACAGCTCCATCACATTTATCTCAAATCATCTTTCCACGGCATAAAGCAGCATCCTGCATGGCTGCCTCCAGTTCACCTTCAGTTTAATCAATTTAGGAGGCCAATTTTCTCCCAAACCGACATGGACAAGGTTGTTATATCCATCTTATTAGCAGTGAATACTCTATCATTAGCAAATCAATTGCAGTTTCTATTCACAGTTGGAATGGGTTCAGCTGAGAGGGAGCTGAAAAGAATCGCCACCCTCCACCTCGGTGATTCACGCTAACACTGAGCCATACGTAAAGCGAAGAAAACCTCCTCTTGGTGATTGTCCTTAGAAGTTCTCTTGCTCCAAAGCAGCTTATAGACAATATTGTCAAGCTGGCACATAGACGACCTTTAGCATGACTGATCCTGCATAGAGATGAATGAATATATGTGTGTGTGTGTTGGAAATATGTGCGACACAGACATAAAACCAAAAAACTGAAAGACTGAAAAATTGACAGCAGTCAAAAGGGTTACGACACACACACACGAACAGGCCTCATTTAAAGCAACCTAGCTTCAAGATGTTGAATAGTTACCATTAGACAGAAAACACACCTTTAAAATTTTGAGTAATTAACATTCAAAAACAAATCTAAATGCTATCACACACTATGTGCACGTGTTCTAAAATTTAAATTCAATGGAGCAAAAGTCACACTTTATCAAAGGGACAAAGTAATAATTTGTTCCCTTTTAAACCTCACAGAACAACATCTTTAGAGAAGACGCACATTAACTACCGTATACGGCATTACACAACACATGCAACCTTGTGGAGTCCCCCTCTATTGAAATCACTTTCCAAAGACGAAAAAGCAGAAATATGAGGAAAATAAGTGGAATAAAGCAGCTCTTTGACTGGACTTTGACTTCAAGGCCTTGAAGGTATAATCAGATCACAATCGAATTCGCAGTACTTTAGAAAGCTTATCATTTAGTCTATCATAGACCAGGTTAAGTATATACATATAGACATATATAGATTACTTTGCAGTGATAAGGCATACAGAGCTTGATAACAAATCTGAAACATCTAAGTATTTATTATCTGTAGAGATAAGGCATAATATGCACTGTGATAATAAATATGAAAGCTTCTATTGAAATGATTTTAAATTTGATCCCTGTAAGAAGACTGACGAAAAACACGAGTACGTATGTATTAATTTTATTTTTATTCTTGTCAATGCAGTGCTGATCCATGGGAGTAGTTTTAAACCATATTATTAGTATCTGTGTGATTACCTATAAGTATGTAAAATACTGTATAATAATAGTGTAATTTATCAAAACAATCACAGAATCTTTTTAGACAGAAATAGAAAAATGTTGGGCATGAAATTAAACCGTGATGCTTTGTCTAGGAAGTTACGCAATTATGTGAAGAATAAAATGAGCTTAAATGATTTAGTTTGAGCATTAAGAGTAGAAAACCCCCCAAAAAATAATTAAGAGATGACCACAAAGTCACAGCAACGCACTGATGCCACCAAATGAGGTGCATTGCACATGTTAAGCTTCCTGAAAGCCAGAGGGGGAGCTATGCTGTTCAAAGGTACACAGACTATTTATCAGGTACAGTGTTTATGCTTTTTTTATTCTCTCCAAAAACAGTGCAAGACCTGAAAAATCAATCAGTAAGTAATTAATCCATCTGAATACAGTATCAAACAATGTACATAAATAATAATGATAACAATAATATAAAGATGGTGAAAATTACAATTACAAATGCGTACTTCACAATTACTTTTTAATAGAAACTATTTAAGAAATGTTGAATTTCTTCTGTCTTTTGTTAAAAAAAAAAAATCACACTCATATTTTCTGTGCTCAAATGCTCAGCAAGATTACCCTGAATATTATACTATATATAGTAAGGTGTGTTTGCATGTGTTACATATATCAGAAATTAAATACTGCACCGACTGCACTGTATAATACTGGAAATGTCTTTAAAAATACAAATTGTAACGCTTTAATAATATATGGTTGTCAAAACAAACAACAAAACACCTGCAGAGTGAGATTATTCATTTCATTGCAACAACAATGTCACTTTTTCTGTATTATAAAACAATTCATTTTAATGCAGATTGCAGATGATATTCAGGTCCAAGAGCTTTTTAAATGTTGCATACCCAGTGAGATTCAGAAACTGAAACACTACTGGCATAATAATTCAGGCATTTTTATCTGCCGTATATAATAAAAAATGTGTTAAATAACAGATGATCGCAAACAACGATAAACAATCTTATTTTGACCACATGCAAAAAAACTGAGGGCGTTTTAAATGTATAAAATGTCGGTAAATATGTGAGCTGCGACAGTGTCAGCCTCCATGCTTTTAGCAAAAAGATTACACAGCGAATTTGCACAAACTCCACCCTGCTATTGTGAAAAAGTCTCGGGAAACAAATCAGTATCATAAGAAAATTTTAAGTGACAGAGGCATGGTTATGGCTGCCACTTTGGCTGTGTGTCTCACTGACCGTCCGGTTAATCCACTTAAGACACAATGTCCACCGACCTTCTGATCTGACACAATACCTTACACAACGCGCTACTACAAACTCATCACTAAATGCATTTTATTACTTTCCCAGCACACACATACATATAAAATTCTACTTTTTAAATAGAAATTTTAAATATTGTAGAATCCCAAGATGAGAAATTAGCAATAAAAAAACAACAACCCAGGGTCGCAGGGACTTGGCTGTGGTCGGTGTAATTTTTCATGGTGTCTTCTCTCTCGTTCGTTCTCTTTCCATTGCATTTCCTTAACAAAAGCCTCTCTCGCACACAAACATCCACTCCACCGGGGTGACAGACAGGGAGACAAAATGGCTGAATAGTGATGGAGGGGCTACATGTTCCTTTATGTGTCGACTAATCAGCCAGCACTAACATGTGTCAACACTGCACTCGCACCCTCCTCCGAATAGGGACATTGTCCCTCAGAAAGAGGGGAAAAACTAACAATCTTTTCCGACATCCTGACAACGAATGAGAAATAAACAAATAAGAGCTTCATTCATTTATCAGAATACCAACAACGGAAAATATCGGGACAATAACTCTCACAAGGAAATGTCTTTTAGAACAAAACCACAACATTTCCACTGATACTTTTTCTTTCTTTAACAGAAACTCGTCCTCGTATGCTGTGTTTGTATGTGAGCTACCGTTGGAGGTTTTCTAACGACAGCTCCTGTGTGACAGCAGAGGGCTGGCCGACGGCTACCTTTTGAAGCTCGCTGCTGCAGCACTGATATCCTCCACACACGCGCACACATACATACAGTGTCATCAGTATTCTGCTAGACCTGCCTTTTCAAGCTCACTGCAATTTTATTAGTATAATCGACGGCAGACATCATCCTACCTACTATACATGAATAATCCTCTATATACCTGGGTTCCAGGACACTAAAAATAGAGAGGAAAATATCAAGAGACAGCGAGAGAGAGATTTAAAATAAGGAAATAATGAAGGGAAAGACAATAATACGCAACATGCTAGAGTGTCTTTTGTGAGCCTGCAAATTTGAGTCCGTATGTGAGCCAAGCCTATTCGCTCGACCGAGAGAGCAAAAAAAGAAAAGAAAAAAGAGGTGGAGAGATAATGAACCTGTGTCTGCTACTGCTATATGCAATCAGGAACTAACCTTGTGAATAATCAAGGCTTTGCAGGCTCAAGAGAGAGAGGGGGTGAGAGAGGAAAAGAAAGACACAGAGAGAATATAGCGCGAGTCTCTAATCCTATCAGTCCAGTCCATGGTGTGTGTGCATGTGTGTGTCTGCGTATATATATATGTGTGTGTGCACGCTCCCACTGTGAACAGTGAAAAAGTAACCTGGAATCAAAGCCTGAAAGCATCTGGGTTTGTGTTCGTGGAACAACGACAAACCTTCTCTCACTGAGGCCTCCTCTAAGTCTGAATCAGTGTGAGCCGCTCTGAGCCTTCCTCTGCCTCACCACGCATGTCCGGGGTTTTGTTTTGTGCCCGTGTCTGTCACATATCGATGCCGGTGCCTGAAACGGCTTTGTCTTCAGTGCATCGCTGTCATAGCTAAGCGAAAACAAACACCATCGAGTTTGCGTCCAGCGATTATGTTGCTGCTGGTTTGTCCGGGTGGGTCAGGTAGGAGAAGACGGTGACGGTGACACTGAAAATCATATTACGCTAATGAGAAGCTCATAAAACACTTTAAGTAAAAAAAAACAAAAAAACGAGAAGTTTGCTGATTTACTTTAAGAGTGGAATCAATGGCAATGTTACAAGCTTCATAAAGGGAGCTACATGTGTTGCAGGACTGTGTTTCTGCGCTGTGCCGCAATAATATGGATTTATTATTTTATCAGTCACATATATTATTGCGCACTCTCCTTTTCTGCAGCAATAGGATTGGAACAAATCACTTCTGCTTTTCAATTTGTGTGTGCGCGTGTGTGTATTTGTGACAGAACAACAGCTGATGCTGTGGCTAGATGAACAGGAGGTTGCCATCCCCCACTAATGTGCACACAAACATTTTAAGACGCACCGGGTATGCTGTGCATTCCCGTGTGGAGCGCACAACACAGGCGTACCATTTACCTGCTAAGCTGACTGCGACATGCAGAACTACTTATTCCAATCAGTGCATTGTTCGACCTGCACACACGACCTCATACAATACAAGTAATCACAAATACACAAAATAAAAGCCAAATAACACAGTAGTAATCATCTGACGTAAATCGACAGAGCAAACGATGCCGCACGTAAACAGAAACGACAAAGCCGTGGGTTTTGCCTGACGAAGTCGTCCGTTAAAAGCATATTTCTCGCCCTCCATCTTACAGCTGGCTGGCCGACAAGCAGACAAAGACACACTACCGCAGTGTGAAAATATACTGACGTAACTGGCTTCTCTGTGCCTGAGAGCTGGTCTGCATGTGTTTTACAGTGTTTTATGCTTTATGGATGGACGTAAATGTGCATACTGTTGCACAAATTGTGAAAAATGACCTTATGAAAAAAAACTGCAAATTTTCCAAGAGATTTTGAGGATGAAGGAAGTTTCACTCTTCAACCTTCTTCATGTTTTTAGTTGAGATTCTCTGATTTGTGTGTATGTGTATGTCACAGCTGTAGAGCAGGGATAGTCGGGCTCTAACTGTAGCAATCTCAATTTTCAGCATCTCAGTATTTGCTCTGCTTTCCTGGGTGTACCCCACCCATCCCCCTCCTCTCCTCTCCTCTCAGATTATTCACAGTGAAGGTTGTAAATAAAACTGCAGTATTAGATTTTACTTATGGCCATTTTCTTTCTTTCTCACTGTGGTTACTTTGCATTGACAGGCGCTGGATTTTTGGAGGAAAACAACACACCTTTAATTAGAATACTCGACTTGCACATACAACTAAACTCGTCTACTTCCTACCCTTTTCTTCATTTAGCAATTTAGCATTTTCCATCCAGCAGCAAGTACTGCACATGTATTTGTCAAAGATTTAACCGGTTTATGCAGTACAAAGCCTGAATCCCAATCAAAGTAGACATAATGTCAGTAACAGCAGTCGTTTAAATTTGTGGAGTGCAGAAGCTCACCTGGCTGAGGCAGTTGCTAGCAGGTTAAACAGCTGTCTGTACGATGGAGGCCTTCAGAGGGTGAAGCCTCTGCCTCCATTTTTTGACAGGCAAAAGACAAAGACTGGGCCACTGGCTAACGGTTACAATCCAATGCTAGTCAAAAGTAGAAACACAAAGGTGGAGAAAAATTGGAAAAATAGTTAGCCATCTTTGGAGAGGGATGGGAACTCAAAAGAAAAACAAAAAGGAACAAGTGTACAGAGAGAGTTAAGGTGAAAAATAAAAATGAACAGACAAATCTAGAGAGCGGAGACATGCTAGCACTTCGCTGATCAACTTTCAACTTTGAGAGTAGGAGCAACAGATGCAGTGCTGGTGTATTGTGGATGGTATTAGGGTGAGGGACACCCCAAAATCTCCCCCACTGAGTCTATGCATTTGTTTGTGTGTGTGTGTGAGTGTGACAGCAGGGAGCAGCTCAGCCCAGGACGCTGCACGCAGCAAGGGGCCATTAGACATGGTAGGGTGACCCACATAAAAGATGCACAGAAGCACACACATACACAAACTTGCACAAGCATGAAAGTTTTCTTTCTACGGTCAATGTGCCATGATAACCATAAAGCTGGGATTCTTTAACATTGTGTTTAGCATGGCCATTGTCACATGGTTCTCAGGATTTGGTAGGCAACTGCTGGTTTAAAAAAAAGAGCTTCACTATATTCAGCACGGATCCGAAAAACTCCTTTCAGTGATCAGACACATTCGTCCTGCTCAGTTTTTTCTGAATGAAAACTTTTCAAAGTCTATGTGTTCTGCTGTACTTTCGCTTGTGTTGCCATTTAGCACACGCTGCATATGCTCTTGGCACAAAAAGGCTTATTTTTGTAAATCAGCCAGCACTGATTTGTGCTGATAGTGAGGGGTGGAAAAGTGTGGGCTGGACAACACCAACAGCACAAGAAAATACACCTTCAAAATCATTACCTAAGCCTGGACACAGTTTCAACAGGGACTTAGTTCACACACTGATACTGCAGTCCTTTAATTGTGTCTGTGCTTGTATGCATATTTCATCAAGTTGTGTACAATTTTCCTTTGCATGTGTAACATTTGAGCTGCTCCTCTACAATATAGATAGCGAAAAAAGTCTTTTTTGTGACATTTGCATCAAATAATCATGAGAAATATGTATATTAGTAATTTATTTACTTTATGGTTTCAAATGTGTAACATTATAATATAACTGACTTTGTAAACTAAAGTGGCTAAAGTAGTTTTAGTACTACAAATAAGTATTTTAATTTACTTTAGTTTAGGAAGAGGTGTAGGCGATAAATATCTAGCATTTCAGTATTACAGGTGTTTAGGACACTTATGACCACGCTAGATAAACGGAGGCCTGAGGTGTTTATTGAGTGTAAACTGATCAATGGCCCTCTTTCAGTGTACATATAAGGAACCTTTCATGATTATTTACAAACCTAAACCTAACATAAGAAGAAAACAAATCAGGATCCGTGTGCAAACAGTTGATTCATCATTTTAGAAAGTTGCCTCGAGTTCTCCGAGGTGCAGAAATGGTTGGTTGATCATTTTACTTGGTCCTAAGGCGCCTACATGCTGTGAGATTTCAGCAATGCTGCAGTAACTGCACTGCAATCCACAGTCTGCCGCCTAGATCTAATAAACTTGTCTGTGACATTAAGTTGGATGTATGCAGGTTGAAAACCAACTGAAAACGAAGGTTGCGAGACACATCTGCGGTCTCTCCTCTGTTTCCTTTAATCCTTGCAGTCAGTGAAAAACGCATTACTACCGGACACATCATCATCCAAACATCCGAACGACATTTTCTTGTTTCCTGGTCATTTTGCGTGCTTTACCACCACTGATTTACTACACATTTGTCTTCATTCACAAAGCATTTCTGGCTGTGATCCTGAAGGTTGTTTAGTAGACAGCCAGAAATGCTACAAGATATTTATCCTGCATTACTGATTCTGTCTTTATTAGTAGGAATGCCTATTTTTAAGTCTCTATCACTGTGTGAGATATCCATCTTTTAGATTGATACATAGGTACTTTATTGATCCCACAAGGGAAATTATTGAAAAGATGTCATCACAACTATTTCACATAGCTCATTTTTTTCTGCTGAGAAATGCCCAATATTGCAGTTTATAGATATAAATGTTTGAAGCAAGGCTGCTAGATTGCATTGGTGCTTTATAGTGATCTATCACTGCTGGTACATATTCCTATATATACCTTTTGTGGCATTCTTTGAATGTGATTAGGCATATTATTAATTTGACTGAGTCAGGTTCTTTACCAACTCCAGTTAAAAAAACAACAACTTTGTGTTCTGTAATAAATCTTGAAACGCAGCTTTTTGCCCCCCTTAGATAATTACAGTTTGGCTGCCTAGCTCCACTTTCACACAGCAGACAGATTGTGGAGTTGGTGAGTTGGCCTGTAGTTCTGAAACTCTCCTTCTTTCATTATCCTTATCTCTCCATATCTCTCTCTCTCCTGCCCCCACAACACACACGCATATACATTGCCAGAGGGATTTGCAGCAGCTAGGCAGAGCACGCGTGTGTGTGTTTGTGTGAGAGCACATGCACAGCGGGGAGTTGCCAATTACAGCAGTGATTAAAACCCAGTAGTGTGGAAAGATAGAGGAAGAGGAGAGAGAGACGGGAAGGAAGAAAGAAAAAGAAAAGAAAGCGATATGGATGGACAGACAGACAGACAGACAGTGGATGATATAATGAAGGAGAAGACAAACGCACCCCTCCACATGCAGCCTTTTTCATAAATGTTACAGGATGTTATTTGTGATATTTATGGACAGCCTGAGTCAAATTTCAGTAAATGGTTTGCTGCAATTTCCAAGAGAGGCTCTTTACACGTAACTAGAGATGTATCAAAAATAACCAGCGTCGCAATTATAAGTGTCAGCATCATTTCAGACAATCACAAGTGTGTTGAAGGGGAGTACGCCACAAATCAGCCCTGATACCTTGTGTGTCGTAGCATTACACACACAGTTGTATTTAGAACCAAGTAAAGAGTTGATTGACAGACCTGACATGGATTTAAAATGAATTTAGAGAAATTTTCTCTCTTGCTGATGTTGTCCACAGGATGAGAGTCGGATCCACAATCCAGTGGGACTGATTTCAACCCTGTCCAGCATTTACTTCTATTAACCACAGGAAATCAGCATTTCATGCCTCATATCACAAAGAAAAAGACAGAGAAATGCTTCAAACTGTTTAAATAACAACAAAAATTGCTCAAAATGAATCTGCGGCAAGGAAGAACAGAAGGAAAGGGCTGAATGAAAGACAAGCGAATGACCCCGGCCGATGTGTTCCCCTCTGCTCCTTTTCTCTTGCTGCCACCACACTGATGACTGCGAGGAGAGGAGGTGTGAGTAGAGTGGAAAGGAGAGGAGTAATGAAAAGGAAAGGAGACAAATATAGCATACAGGACAGGAAACGGATAAAGGATCTCAATGATCAGGTCAAAGAAAAAGAAGAGGAGAAGGAGAAGCCATAAGGATGTTTAGACACTTATAATCTGATCACTTTATTAGCCTTACAGTCCCCACGGGTGTTCATAACATGTATAATGCCCAAAAAGGGAGTAAATGATGCATCATTTCTAGATTATCAGGCCGTTTCACTGTTGTTTGGCTTCCTCTCTTGAGGCGAATATTACAAATTCTTCAGTTCTGCCTGTGCTGACAGATCATTCTGTTGACTAATAGGAGGGTATACGGTGGTTTGAGGGTTTCGCAATGATGCCGTAGCTGGATCCATCTTCAAGACCTGGTTTCTGTTCACACATAGTTCATACACAATACTAGAAAAGCTCATTCTAGTACTGAAAAACAACCTAGTCCAACTTTTCAAGCAAAGTAGTCTCACCGGCTCCAACATGCAGCTGACGAGCTCACATGAGCTCTGTGACATGTTAGCGTTTCGCATGATGTGTGTGATTTAACATTGCTTCTGAATTCATATCAGGCGCAATGTTGGTGTAGTTACAATCAGGAGGTCCTGAAATTCGCGCTAAGCACTGATTATTAAGTTGACATGAGATATATATGGATAATGTCTACCAATCATTTAACACCATGTTGTTTTCAATCCTCCAGTTTTGTCTGGTGGACTTGAAATTTCCAAATGAATACTAAAACTCCTCACAGGGTAAGAATCAGACTGTAACTGATTGCAAAACCACTGAATACCCATCAAAAAATATCACTGATACGATGACCAAGCAGGTTGAACAGGACATAGCAATGCAAAATCACAAAATAGCTACATATGAATTAATCTGGGTGAGTGAAAGGTCCGTGTTGAGTAAAGTGCCTCTCAATTACCGTCATGTTTTGTGTTTCAACAATTTCTGTGCTGTCTTACGGACTGGAGAAGCTGCTGTGCCCCAGTATCGCTGCCATTGTGGCGCTTACAGTCAAATTCAAACAACATTTTAATGACCAACAAATTAGAGGGTAAAAGTTGTTGTTGTACTCACTGAGTGAAAATGTACTGTCCGTTATGGTAAACCTGTCAAACAGCGGCATATTCTCCGCCACAAAGAAGAACAGAAAATGGCTCGAGACACATTTTCAATACAAATGTGATACTTCGCATCTCAAAGCCGAATTAAAATTCCTTGATTTCTTTTATTCATCATATCGAAAGCCAGGCAGCTTCTTTTTAAGGAAGCCAACGGACAGTTTGATGTTTGTGCATGATGGTGTGTGGTGTGAGTGTGTGTGTGTGCGTGCGTGTCTCTGCAGAGTGGCAGGTGAGTGAGCTATCTGCAGTGCTCACACACTCACCCCCTGCTGTGTTTAATCAATACAGTTCTGAATTCCAGCCTTCACACACGTCTGCGCACGCAAACACACATGCACGGACAGACACAGCTTTGCAATATCTTTCTGCACGACGCCGAGGGAATACTAAATATGAGCAACTTCACACTTACGCTGCTAAGTGCATACGCAGTGCCCACCCCACCACACACACACACACACGAGTGGGCGAATGTGTGTTTATATGTGCATTTCTCTGTGGATGTGCGATATGTGCGTGTGTCCATAACGGGCCGGAGATAATTAATTCTAGTTCATGGTGTCCACCGGGAGAGCAGAATATCAAGCTTGAACGAGAGACGTGTGCGCGTGTGTTTGTGTGTGCCTGTAAGAGAGGCTCTCGAGAAGATTCGGAGCAGCAACTGGATCGATTTGAGTTCACCCAGGATGGAGAGAAGATGAGTGGAGACAAGCAAAAAAAACAATAAGAAACAAAAAATAGCTACTTTCAGCTACTCCCCCATTCACCAGGGGTCGGCACAGCGGGTAGCTCCACATATTTGATTTGGCAGATTTTTACACCGGATGCCCTTCTTGATGCAACCCCAAAGGGATTGGTGTCTCCTCCTGGGAATGAAACACAGAGCTTCTGCTCGATAATCTGTACAAACTACTACACTATGGTGCCACTAATAAGAAAGCAAAAATAATATATCCTAATATTGGTAGGACTTTCTGGAAGCTGGTCTATCTGGATAAAGGCTAGAAGCAGCTAAACTTCAAACTACTGCCTTCAATGCAAACTACTGCCCCCCCGAATCAGGAAGTGGACAGAAAGGTCAAAGGGCATGTTGAGATGTTTTCTGTATGACTTATATGGTATTTCTGCATTTTTGGCTCATTTAAGACAAGATCACAAATTATTGAGGACATCAATGTTCGCGGCTATTTCTTTCTGCTTTTCTTATACCTTTATTACAAAAGTATTGAGGTGAATTCATATTAGGAACCTTTCTTCTACGATTTTCTATGAACAAGAATGAAACAATTCCTAATTTTGTCACTTGTGGAGAACAGCAATACCACTGTGCTCTGAGAAAATGTTTTTCCAGGTAGAGAAAATCTCACTTTGGGGAATTAATGAATGTGTTGGTGCTTTCAAAAAAATCTAATAATAATAATAATCATAATAATACTGATAATAACAGCAGGAAGGCATCTATAATGCCTTTCAAAGTAAAGGCGTATCATCACTGCTGTGGGTTTTTTATCTTGATGCAAATATCTCGAGTAATCCAGGCTTATTTTTTTCTAATTCACGCGTTGTTGTGTTTTCAGGTTCTTGTCTTGTCTTTGCTATTTTCAGATAATATTGTGCGACATTATATTTCACATGAATTTAGAAACAGCAGAGTGCAGTCAGTTAATTAGCCAATAAAAATCCTGGGGATAACATGGAGGTGTGTTGCACTGCGAGTACAAATCTGACTCAGAAACTATTTACGTGCCGTTCTCGAAACCTCTGAGTCCCATCCCTGCTGTCGATCTCTGAGTAAAAATAACTGTATTAGGAAAAATGTGAAAGTGGGCCGTTTTTAGACAGAAGATAATTAAGCCGAATATGGAGTCTGTTTTTTTTCTTTTTACCTGTCACAGTTTCCCTCTTCTTTCCTTTCGCCTTCCCTCGTTCAGTGTTTTCTGTCCCTCATGACACCTTGCCCCCCTCCCTTTCTCCCTCCACACACACACACACACCAACCAGCTTCCCTGCTGCGAGAGCAAACACTCATCTCACATGATCACCATGACGATATAGAAATATGAATTATGCATAAAGGCAGTCTCGCCTCGGCTGCGGGTACAAAGCTGTGTGGGTGATATTCTCCTTTCAAACGATAGGGGAAATGTCCCCTTCGTATTAATAATATAATAATCTACTCTGCCACATTATTGTCTGCCGTGTTACCGTCTCATAGATGCATGATTTGTAGGGTGTACCGCACATTTAATGGCCTTGTACACAAGGAGCAGGGAACCATTAGCAAATTTAATTTAGGAAATATTTGAGTGGTGTGTGTGTGTAAAATTAAAATCAGCATGAACGATAAAAACATTGTCTTCATATTTCAACACTAATCACAGAAACACAGAGCTAATTTCAGAACGGCCTTTAAATAGACTTTAACAGCACCGAGGGCAATGTAATTATCTTCTGCTGACTTTGCGTTTCTACCCTCATTGTGTCATTTGAAGGTCACACTGCGGTTAAACACCCCTCCAATGAGAACAGATAACAGGCATGCAAAAATGCAATACAGTGTCAATATATTGCACGCCATCCATTGTTTATCAGTGTGAGTCCTAATTGTATTGTATTTCATCAGCTCAGTATTGAAGGCTTCCTAACAGCGGAGCAGCATGAAACAGCTCTCTGTGTCTAAACTCTGGCATGAGCCATCTATCTAATAGACCGGCTATTATTAGATATTTGTCTCACACAAATTTGACACTGAGAATATTGAAGTTGCAACAGATCTAGTGTTGACAGACAGACAAAAAAAAAAGGATGTCTATATTTGCCAAGAAAAAAAAGCAGCTCCTGAAAGTGCAAATAAAACAGAAGAGGCCCTGAGAGGCTGTGAATCATCAGGAATGTGTACTGTACAATATCAGGTAAAATGTAGCTTTACAGCAGCATGTGTTTTCTGTAGGTAGGTTTTAGCTGAGCCAATGAGCAGAAGAGTCCTTGAGGCATCGTCTAAAAAAACTGGTCAGAAATGGCTGGAACACACACAATATATCAACCACAAAAAATCGCATTAAAATCTCGCTATTAATATTTTTATCCCAGCAGGCAAAGCCAAATGACCATATTACTGTTCATCTCTGACAATCGAACAAAATAACGGGTCTGGTAATTCACGCTTTGGTGTAATTCATCCCTGTCATTACACATAATCAAATTATGTTATTAACTATTAGCAGATTAGCAAATTATCTTATAATTGTGGTCAACTTTCACGCAGTTGTTTTTATTTATTTATGTATTTTTTTGCAGCTTGGAATATTCTCCAACAGCTTTCAGTGTTAGTTCCCAGTGTAAGCAGTGCCTTGAAGGAAACACAGAGTGCACTGGTAAAGACTGAGGTAGAGAATAAATAACATTTCAAGTACTTGTCCAAGTCTGTAAAATCTGTATGTAAAATTCTCTATTAAAAACAAACAAATATTGAAATTTGAACTTTTTGAAGAAGTTTTCTCTTTGTAAACCGTGCCAGCAGCCCACTTGTTGACAGCACACTATATCCTACAACTGTAAAGGCAATAACATTGTAAACTGTGAGCTAAATACGCCATATCCAATTAAAAAGATGCTGTTTTATAAACCCATCTGTTCAGAGTTTTGCCAACATAATTGGCATTGCGAAATCTTCACCAGATTTTACTGTATACTTACAGTGTAGAGGATTCAAGGTGTAATTTAGTATTTTTTCCATAGTGAAATATGTAAAATTCTTGTTACAGCACATCAATGTTACTGCTTTTACCACAAGTCCTAACAGATTTTGAAATAGCCACATAATAGCTATGCAATGGCACTTTTGCCTGTAATTTAATTTACATTGCTAGTCTGTTTGCTTGCATATAAATGCATTGCAATACCGCCTCCTTCATGTAGCAAGGCCTTAATGTTTTACCTTAGTGGTATGAGTCTAAATATCTACTCAGTGGTAGACTTTAGCTGCACACTAAACAGGTATGACAGAAAAGGGTGCAGGTGTGGCTGTGGATGTGTCACTTTGGTAGGTGTGATGGTGCTGACGCTCCCGCCTGCCTCCCTGACACCTCCTCAGTATGTAAGAACCATCTCTCTCACTGCATTATTTAAAGGTGGAGAGCAAGGCGCAGACAGGAAGAGAGGGAAAGGGGACAAGAAGTGTAAGAGAGAGAATCAGGTAGCCTTCACTAGCGCATATTTCAACAAAGTGACTGAATTATAAAAGACTGAAAAACATAGCTAATTACAGCACTCTTTATCCTCCATATCTATCCCTCTCTATCGCTCGCCGTTTCCCATGTGCTTTCTCTCCTCTCCCCTCTGTTGTTTCTGTTTGTTTCTCCACCGCATCCCTATCTCCTCTCTTCCCACCTCTTTCCCACTAGAGTTAACAACTTGCCGGAAGAAATATGATTAGCACAGCAGAGAGCCACAGTTTGCTGGAGAAGTGACACACACAGGCAATATTCCCCAGCTGTGCTTTGACAGAGGGAAATGGAGGAGAGAGGAAAGGTAAAACAGAGAGACAGGGTGTGTGACTGATAATAATAACAGGGCAGCACAGCAGCCCACTGGTTAATTTAGTTGGCTTCTGTGTTGAGTTTGCATGTCCCCCTCTAGTGTTTGCTGGGCTTCTTCCCACATCCCAAAAACAGACAGGTCAGGGGGACCGGAAAAGTCTAAATTGCCCCTCAGCGGGACCGTTTGTGTAACTGTATTATCCATATGATGCAGTGGTGGCTTGCTTAGGGAGTTTCCCTGTCCTCCTCTCTCAGGGCACATGCAGACAAAGCCTAGTGCTGCTGCCCCTATATAACCAAGCATTGTCATTTAGGAGTCACTAATTTTGATAATATATCCATCCATAAAGGGTAAAAATGTGCAAGACTTACTTTTCAGAGATTATGTAGGTAGCAAAAAATCAGTTGAAAAGCCCTAAATAACATAAAAAACTGTTTACCTTTGCCAGCATCATTCTTTGGTTATCATTCAAGTCTCCTCTATCAATGTCTGTGCATCTTCCAGTTTGAAAAAGAGAAAACCCTGTGCAAATTGCAGGAATAAAATAATGAAATAACATGAACAGCATTAAAGTTAAAAGTGGAAAATTAAAAAGAAATGGTTCAGTGGCCATTTTAATCAGATTTTTTAATAATGCAGAATCACTGATTAAGCAAAATTCACAAGCTGTTTTTGGACATATAAGAAATAAATATACAGAAAATGACAATGCTATCAGCTGATGATGCAGTCTCAGGTCATTTCTCCAAAAAACCTTGTGTGACTTTTGAAAAAAGTTAGTTTTTAGCCGTCTCTGAATTAAAGAAAAAATAAAGGGTGCAAGAAAGAACGGCGAGGGGTGAGGGAGAGTAACGGAGGCTTTGAAAAGGGAAAAGGCTAGAGGGGAGGGAGGGAAAGCGAAGTGGTTTTAGGCCGGTGAAAGCCAGCAGGTCACAGAGGTTCCCTTTAAATTTAGAACAAACCACAAACGCTGAATGTCTACTCCAAAAGGCTGAATGACTGATTATAATGGCTGCCTGTTTCGATCTCATCCCGTCAGCCTCTCAGCATTGCTTTCTTAAGCGTGCTGTGACTGGTGAGCTAACATGTGGGCTGGCCTGCTATTTACAATTACAATTTAGGCGTTTAGCTGAGGCCTTTATCCAAAGTGACTAACAATAAGAGAAGCAGAGGAAAAAAAAGGTGATAGTGTGTGCTATTCCTGTGATCCTCAGCTCCCTGGTAAAAAGCAAGAGCGAGAGACAACACTGTGTGAAGACCTTAAGGACAGGTGCACAACAAGATATGTATCGTACATTTTTACAATGAGAGAGAAGCAAAGTGATATTGTTTTTACACACTATGATGACACAGCTGCTGTATTATATTTTAAAACACAGGTTTTTCTTATTTGTCTTTGTGTATGATATCATTTTTAGCTATGCTCCTGAACTATTAAAAAAGTACAGAAAATGGGTCCTTTTATTAATGTTTCGTTGCTTTAGATTAAATCAGAATATCAAATTATTAGAGTCTGATCAGCTATTTAGGTTAACACAGGAGGCAGTCACACAGGCTGGAGACACAAACCTATCCCCTCAACAAAAAAATAATATGAGAGTCAAGTTTGAAGTGCTTTCACCCAATCCTTCATGTCCTCCATCTTTAAACATCAGGGAGACGACAGTGAGTGCCAGTTTAAAGGGTCAGTGACCCCTCCCCCCACGTTCATTTTACTAATAATCCTCACTGCAGTCTGACATTACAAACCTATAGGTCCTTACAGGTAACTGTGCAACACTTTCTAACAAACAAAGTCAAAAACCCATCAGTTACTGCCGACCGTCTCACTGAAAATAGAAAATCATGATCATGATCTGTATTTGATTCTGCAGTGTTGCAATTCTAAGCACTGCGTTAGAGCACAGAGTAATGCGTGGGACACCTATCGCAACAATCATCAGAACAACTCCACACACACACACAAACAAACACAAGAAAAGAAGAAATAATGTGAAAACACACAAAATAATCTCTTAAATGTGCTGGTTTTTATTTCTTATATTGGAAATAAGTTAAATCTGACAAATATAGCAATACCTCTGAATAATATTTTTATAAGCATACAAGCTACACATAATACTCGATGGCATTCACAGAGCTGGCGTCCAAACATAGATTTTCTTTTTCTTCCGTTTTGTGTAAATTCAGCCGCAGTTCGATTTATCTCGCTCACTGTCAAAATGCTGTTTTTAACTGAATTTGATTCCTGCATTGATTGGCCAGTGGGGGGGGGGGGGGGGGGGGGGGGGGGGGTTTGAGTCTCCTCCCTTTTTTATGGTATATAGCCGAGTAACCTGTTGTTATGTTTTCATGTGAGTTTTCCTTAAACCGAAACCTGAAGCATGAACACTATGTGCATATAATAAAATTCTAATGAATCCTTTTTGCTTTAAAATGTCAAAAAAAAAAATAAAAAAAAATCTAGTACCAGCAACATGTGTATCAATCTTGTAGCAATAATAAAACCACAATGTCACATATTTAGGTAAAAAATCTATTAAACACTGTAGTTCTTCGGAGACCTGTTTTTAAACCCTTATATATATCAGACGGTGTAGACAAAAACTTCTACTTATCTGCCCTTGTTAGCCAATACTAAGCCAATATAGTCCACACTGCAAAATGATCTTACTCAGTTTGTATCTAAAGAGAAGCTCAAGGAAAGCGTTCTTATTCAAAATGCAACAGCAGTTACGTTTCTGCAGTTTTTTTTAATTTTTAGTGCACTTTTTATCTCTCATGTGGACTAACTCAATCCAATGCAAAAAAGGAAAGAAAACTACATTTAGGAATTAGAGACTACTTCTAGATTTACTTCTTCAGTTTCAAGAATTCATTTTACAGTTAGTGGAAACAGTCAGAAGATAAATGTCTTGAAAGCAGGCACCATTTTTAAGAAGAGGACAGCACAGAAAACATCAGAAGAATGCAGAACATAACCAAACAGAGCAGGTACTCACTCGGATAGATGTAGCAACAGCCCATAAAACACATCACTAAAATGCTGGAGTCTGTCTACTATCCTGTCAGGGTGCAAGCTAGTTGCCTTGGCCCTGGCTGGGCGTTATTTGTGAGCCAAATCCTTAAAGAACAAGAAGCTTTCTCTGTGCCTAAACCTGCCGACAGACAGGGGGCTTTGAAGGCCCCCAACTGAGCTCGGCACAGAGCTTTGAAGCCAACTGAAAACTCTGCTTTATGGGGCTAAATAAAAGCGAGGAAAAGGGGAAAGTTATAAAAAGCAGAGAAACACAGAGCACTCTTTTTTTTTTGTTGTTTTGTTTTTTTTCCTCTGCTGGCTCATGGTTGTGAGTTTGTGTGCAGCTTGGTGAGTAATTGCACAGCTAGTCTAGTCTAGACACGTTCGAAAACATATGTGAATCTATCAGTGAGGATGCAGCGTGCTACTCTGAATTACATCTGCTCAAAAATATTAGACAATTAGCCCCAAATTGTACGTTAATAACATATATTTGAAAAACAAAATTATAGCAAGAACACACTGAAATGTATTCACAAAATGTGTGTGTTTAAAGTAACCATTTGTTATAATTTGATAAATTTACAGCTAAGTAAAATAAAGAGCTACAGCTAAAAGGAAATCACTTAATAAATAAAGTTGTGTATTGATACACTAGTTATTTATATACATGTTTATGCTGACTTAAATCAGTTTTTTATGTTTTAAAATCATTCAAAATAAATATAAACAAATAACAGCACAAATCTTATTTTTTCCCCTAACAAAAAAAATAAAATCAAATATTGGTCTATTTGTTCATTAAACACCAATTCTTTCAATTTCTAGCATTTCTTTCCATTGATTTTATGTCAGGGACAGCTAGTTCACAGCCTCATGATATAATATCACACTTTTATTATCAAACTTCAAGTCAGACTGAAAGGCTAATTGAATAGTTTCATGCTAATAAAGCTGTGTCTGTGTGGCAGACTGAGTAAACAGCTACCTATGAGGTGAAAAGCTCAATTCTGTTTTCTTTTTATTTCCCTTTTTTCAGTTCTGTCACCTTGATGTTTAAACCTCAGCTCTGAAAAACAATTCTGGTGCCAGGAATCATCCATGAAACATCATTGCCACGGCGCTTTTTATGTTACTCTGTCTAATTAATTATCAGAAAAACAAACAAAGCCTTATCTGAGCTGAAGCCTGTGCATTTTCAGGTTTCTGCAGCTGGCTTTTTTCTTTTTTTTGGACACACATCTGCAATCAGATCATTCGCTCTGGACTCTCAGAAAACCATTTATCACTTTCTTCTCCTCTCTTTCTCTCTCACTCTCCTTTCAATGAGTCCTTTAGAAACACACAGACCATCTCCAGCAGACAAAACAGTGGACAAGCCTCTGTGATGTCCTGACTCATTCTGCTGCTCTCCTCTCCAAAGCCTTGGGGCCGACGCAATGGGACCCAAAACCAACACGCACATAATGGGGCCTTGTTGGAGTCGCCTTAATGTTTCTAATGTTATGTAAATGAAGAGAGGAGAGGGCAAGAAAGGAGAAGAAGAGGAGCAGAGAGGAGGAGGAGGTAGTGGGAGTGTTTGTGTGTCCGAGGAGGCCGCTAAGCTCCCATTACCAAGGGATTAGGCAAATGCTGCCGTTGTATCGATGCTGGTTCGACAGTGAACCGCCAACCGTAATCCCCTCCTCTCTTCTCGCTCCGACAACGCCTCGTCAACGCCTCCTCTCCTCCTCTCTACACAGCGCCCTCACCACCACCACATCATCGCCGAACTTGGTCTGGATTCAACTTTTCAACTCTTTCCTCCTGTTTGTCAGTCATGAATATACTCGAGCTCACACGGACTCAAAAAACACAAACACTACCAGAATTACTTGGTTCACAGCCAGTGTAAATTTGTCTGCTCATTGATTTCTTTGACATGCAATGTGTGTCTGTGTGTGCGTGTCTGTGAATGTGCGAGAACTGATCAATATTGAAAGCCAAAAGTGCCTTTCTGGTTTGTCTGTGAAGTGTTTGCCTGGAGCCTCGGAGCGCAGCTATGACCTACTGGCTTCTGAACGCATCAACTCTTGAGTTTAGTGATCCTCAGACTCTGGGCAGGGGGACGAGCGCTGGTCTCTGGATGCTGCTCGCTGGTCCCTGGGCACACTGGTGGCTCCTTTAAAAGAATTCTGGAGACTTTATCTTCCTGAAGTGAGAGAGAGATAGAGCACAATCTGTTCTATTTGTAGGCATGCAGTCGACTCTGTGTTTGTCTATCACAGGGGTTGTATTTTTATAGACTTAATTATTACATCAGTGATTCGAAATTAGACATCCACAATTTTTTTTATTATTATTTTTGAGTAGTTTGAGAAATAGCGTTTTAAATAATGTATGTGCATTTACTAGTTTGTAAAGATGTTCTGGGTACAGTTTTCATACATGTTATAAATATAAAAATATAACAAATAACGAACTGATTAGTCGCTGCATATGTTATCGCTAAAAATTCAACACAGCTCAGGCTGAAGAATGTCATCAAGACGTGAGGAAGCTATTCTGAGACAAACTAGCTGTGTGTGTGTGTCTGTGCATGGTGACACAGTTGCAGGCAGAACTTGGAATACTCAATTATCACATTAGCACATCCAGGGACAAGCCGAAAGGCTTCACACAAATGTCTGTGCGCAAACACACATGTATGCACACACACTCCACCCCCACATATCTCTGGAACTGCAGGCCCCCTGCTGAGAAGCTCAAACACACCAGCTGAGGGTGGGGGGAGTTGTGGAGGTGGTCTGGTGTTGGAAGAGGAGGGGAGGGCTGTTGGTTATGGAGGAGCATGAGGCTGGTGAGTGACATTGAGACCAAGGTTAAACACAAACCATCCGTTCTCTTCTGTTATAGGCCGATTTCAGGCTGGCAGCAGCGGCGCGTCACAAAAAGCAGATTCCGTGTTCGTTTCTGGGAGACCTGCGACGGGGGCGCTGCTCGGGGTTCTGACGGAATACTCGATTTAACCTTTGCTGCGTTGCCATGCATTGTTTTCCAGCTGTGCCTTTCGTTAGCCATCTAGCAAAAACATCTCAGGTAGATTTCCAGACATGTAGTGCTTCCTCGTAGCGCTATTTCCCCTGCAATTAACCCTGGAAACAGACACCCTCCACAGACAGAGGCTTTACATTGCAGTAAGTGTACATGCAGGTTGGTGCTAGAGTCAAAAAACATTACAATTGTCAGGATGGCACAACTGAACTGTGGCTAAAAAGACTCTCAAACCTAGCTGGTGAAAATGATGAAACTTTTTGCATTGATTGGCCAGAATCTCCAACCATGATGACAGGTGTGGTTTTGACATTATCCACTAATTGGAAGGCTGGTTTGATCTTAGGCTTCTCCAGTGGTCATGACAATGTGTCCTTGGGTAAGACACCACTCCTGATGCATCCATCAGTGTGTGTGATGTATAAAGCATGTATGTACTGATGTGTACATGAACTGGTCAGGTCTAGAAAGGGGCTAAAAAGCTGCCAGTCCAATTAATCATAAAAACTGTCTGCCTAATATTTTGTAGGTCCCCTTTATAGTGGCAAAATAGTATGAAGGGGACTGATAGGGTGTAGCTTGCTTCATATTGGTGAAACAGACCCTAGAGGTCCTGGGATATGGACCCAGGACCTCTGGGGGTTTCCTGTTGTCTCTGGCACCAAGATGTCAGTGAGACTTTTGGGTCTTCTAAACCAGCGGTCCCCAACCACGGACCGCTTTAATGTCAGACAATATTGTCACGGCCTTTAAGGTGTCGCGGATAAATACAACAAAATTAAATGATACGACCAAGACAAAAACTGTGATATTCACTTTGTAATTGTGTAACTGTATTAGCAATGTCCTCTTGAAATGCACCAACAACATTGAGAGTAACATCCTCCTCTCTGCCCCTTAATGCTCTCTGGTCGCTATGGTAAATATTTCTTTCAAAATAAGACACACAACTACAACACGGGAAAAGACCCAGGGAAACCAAGCTAACAATAAAAACCCTGAAAACCATAAATTTCACACCTGAGCCTCAACTCTTGCGGCCTGGTACCAACCGACTCACGAACCGGCGCAGGGGTTGAGAACTGCTGCTTTTGACCATTAAATTGGAATCTAGAGAAACTTGGTGACCTTGTCAGCACCTTGAGCTCTTTTTGGTTTTCCTTACACAAATCTTGAGATGTTTTTGGATATGGTGGGACAGATGTCGTGGGAGGGGGTTTCATTCCCATGAGGGTTTTGTGATAGGTCGGAAACATGCGTGCACATGTGCATATATTTCTCTGCTACACATATATACTGTGCCAAGTTGGATACAAATAATGATTAATAAATCAGCAGTGTCTACACTTAACTACTAATAAATCCTTTAGCTGTATGTAATGGCTGCAACACACTGACAATTAACATTTCTTGACCTAATGCACTGGACAACAGTCGGAGCATATCACTGTTCTCAAAAACAGATTAAGGAGATTCAGATTAACTCATATAGTTCAGCATCGTGGAGAACAAGCAGGGTTTTATTTCTTTTGTTTGTTGTTGAAGCAAAGTTTTGTTTCTATTTAGAGTCTGATGCATTACGTGATACTGAAACGCCACAATCATGGCAATCACAGTTCTCTGTTGAGTGCTTGAAATTGGAGTTGATAAAATGACTCCACAGGCACAGCAAGGCTCACTGATGCTGATTATGGTGTGTGAGTGTTTGTGGAGCGCTTGAAATGACTTTATTATTGCACTTCAGACAAAAAAGAAAACAGCACAGGCAGATTACATTGTTCTGATCTCATAAAAAAAAAAGATTAAAATGTTGTAACAGTTTTTCCAGTGACGATTAAAGTCACTTTCTGTAGATGCTGAAAAAATATTTTGGAAATAACAGATTTAAAAAGTTGTTTTTGGCACCTATGAGGAGAAATCATCACAGTACTGTTAAGGTTAGAAAGCCAAAATTGAAAAATAAGATTAACAATGTTTTTAAAAACAACAGCCAATATATTTCTTTAACAAATTATTGAGCAGAGTTGGTATTTTATAAAAGAGGCTCTTTTTATTTAATTTATCCACAGTAGTTTGAAAAGACCTGCAAAAAACAAACAAACAAAAAAACAAAAACAGGTGGCTCACGCTGTTAATTTCTTTGTGTTGCTAAGGAAACACCAAGGAAATATAACAAAGGAACAAATGTGGATGAACATCAACACCTGGAAAAATTCAGCAGTGACTGGTGCGCTAACAAAGAGCTAATTGAAACAATCAAATCTTCATGAACAAGAAATCGTGCTAATTCAGATACAACAGAGTCGGGATCAAATGCGAACAAAGGATTGTCTGCATCAAAGCAGTGCATCACTCTATGATAGAAAACTGTGCTTGAAATGAAAGCTGATACATTTACCCTATATATATTTGTTTTTCTATATTTGCACGAGATGTATGTTTAAAATAACAATTTTTAACACTTTGTATTACTGCTTTTTCAGGAAAAAGACAACCAGTAAGCACACTCAGGATTTAATGTCATCGAGGTTGGCTATCAGCTGATATGCTTTGAATGTTGCGGCTATCTAAAGTCCAGTGGCTAGCCGTTCAGATGACAAGGTCACTATTAAGCAGAGAAAAACAAGGTGCATGTCTGTGCTTTGTCATGTGGGTGATTTTAGTGTGTCTGAGCTTAAGTGCTGGAATGACACTTTGACTCCACTGGTATGCTGTACAGAGGGAAGGAGGAGGGAGGGCCACGGATGTGTAACTGTGACAAGCCTACAGATACAGCCCGAGCAGACAAAAAGGCATGCTGAGAGGCTAATGGGCATTCTGCGGTGTGACATATGTCTGAGCAATGAAAACCTTATGACACATCTGGGGGTTACTGAACACATTCTGCTCCGTGTCGGTCTGTAAGGACTCGCTGTTTGTGTGTTTGAACACATCTTTAACTATCTGTGAGACTATTGCTTGATTCTCATATGACCTATGAAATGTAGTGCTTCCAGTTTGACAGGGTATTTGTCTTAATAGACAGGAAGTGGTGTGACTGTGACTTGTCATTCACTTGTCTTTTTTGGTATTTTCATTTTTATTTAATTGTTTGTTTGGTAAAGTACTTAGTTAGGTTTAGAAAAAGATTAGTCTTTTGGTTAAAATCAAAAAAAATATTTCTGCTTTTTCAAACTCCTTTTTTCTTTTCTTTTTTAGATTGCCTTGGTAACTGGTCCTGTTGAATGACTCACAAGAAAGAGATCCTTCCAATTGAAATGCATCAGTTTCAATGTCATACTGACTCACAAAAAATTGTGGCTTTGAAAAAAGCACATGAAGACACGTTTCCTTATCCTTTTTCTCAATTTGACATGAAACTGCTGGTCCATGAGGCCTGTGGCTCACGTTATTTATTTATTTTTAACGTAGTTGCTATTTGTGGTCACTGAACTGAGGATAAATACTTGAGTTACAAGTCGAGGGTCTTTTGATTATAGCTCATTTAATCTTAGTTTTATGAAATTGTATGAAAAATCATACTAAAGAGAGACTTGAAAACAGCGAGAGAAAAAGGAGAGAGGCAAGAACGTATAGGCAGAGGTAGGTAGGCGACTTCAGATGTTTTGCTCGGTTACTCGTGAAGATGCATTTACTCATTCCTGTCACACGTCTTTGTACTGTTTGTGTCCGTGGAGCAAAAGCAAAAGATTGACTACAAAGTCTGTGCTGATCCAAGCATTTTAACTTTTTTGTTTGTTTGTTTACAGCAAAGAAATAATTTCATTTTGCATGCAATGCCCCTACAAAGTTATAATAGACAAACTCTGAACCATCAGGAACTTTGTGTACTGACCCGTTACATAGTTGATTTTTAACATTTCATCTGCATTACAGTTATGCTGCCCCATAGTCTGAGATATTAAACATGCTAACATAAACCTGGGCTAGTGTGCATTCTGAAAGAAATTAGCATTGCTATTAGCTGCACCTGTGTTTTTCTTGGCTTTGCTAATACCTGCAGCATGACATAAACATTTCCTCATTCCTCACAGACATTTAGCTTCAACATTTCCTCTTTAATCCATCTGCTATTTAGGTTTTAAGTCACTGAAATGAAATGTTTACAAGAGTGAATAATTACCTGACTCCTGCAGTTTTCTTACCTTGCTGGCAGAAAGGGAAGATGTGACTACTGTGACTGTAACCACAGTAGTTATGTATATATATTGTATATTTTTTTATGTTTTAGTTTTGAACTAAAGGCCTACGAGTCTAATTAAAACTTCTATTTTAGCTAATAGTGGCTACATTCACCTAGCGAGCTAACATGTTAATACTGGCAGCTTTATGGCTAATGTTTTGAAGTAAAGAGGCAAAGAAACAATCAACTCTACATTTTTTCTTTTTATAAAAGACACGTTATGTGTTAATGATAAAGATATATTTTTTTTAAGAAAGGACTGCAGTTATCAAGCAATTTTAGGCTTACTGCATTCATGTCATTAGTCACTAAAATCTAGCTTTTTCTTTTTGTGTGATTATGGATGAAGCCACATCTTGTTGTTCTCTATGGTGGTTCATTTTCAGAGACACCACTAATAATGTTTGAAACACTGTTTTTTTTTGCTGTAACAAGTCAAAATGGCTGAGAATAATCTAAAATATGGCTGTATGGAAGGATTTTGGTGCACTGCAGCAAGCAAGCTACACTTGGGTATCATCTATTAAGTCTTTGTGCATCAATAAAGTTTATTATTCAACATTGATCGGGTATAACTGACTTTAAGCTTTTTATTTATAGTTGCACTGCTTTTCCTGTCCACTTGCCTAATTGGTTGATAAATCACAACTGCAGGAAGCAATTGATTAAATTGGATGGTAGCTCACCAGAGCCTTATAGTTTCTTCAAGCTGTGATCCCTCTCTGTGGATGTCTACCCTTGTTTATGTGCGTTTAGAATAGTGGAGGATTTTATTCTCTACTGTACTTTAAAGTTAGCAAAGTTAGCAAAATAGCACAGAAAAAAAAGAGAATGAAAGCTAGACTAAGAAAAATAGGACAGTCATCCAGAGATGTTCTGTTACTCAGTAAACGTTTTTCACAGAGGACATTTTGACATGTCGGAAAAGCACAGGTGAGGATAAAAAAAACTTTCAACCATTCAACTTCCTTTCTTTCAGGCGTCTAGTCTGTATTCAAACTGAATTTCTTGAGGTAAATGCGTGTTGTGCAAAAAACACAGCCACACTCTGTACAAATCAGAGCTAAATGCAGCAATTTGCTCTTGTCCAGAACATGAACTGTAAATAATACACAGCACACAAACCACAGCCTGCAGGCATGGGAAACGTGTACAAACAACTGTGAAATTAAACATCAGTCGAAAAAAATGGCGGTAATCTAAACAATGTAATTACAGGTAATTCAACAAACTGTGAGTGTGCCATCTGTTTGCAATATTAGAAATGTACTCTTTTGAATAGTGTGGGATTTTTCACACACTGATATGATTCATGGCTTTGTGGCAAATACAATGTACAACTGAGCCACAACACAATACCTGTCTGTTATTCAAAGTGCATTCAAATATGCTTCTTTTTCTAGAAATCCGCTCCATTAAAAAAAAAAAAATCCTTTTTATAGTGTGGTTGCGTAAGTAAAGTTAAGTTACATTTTTATTGTCAGTTGCACTTTTTATAATACGATTATTTGTCTTTATCAACTAATAGCTTATAACACTTTGTCACCCATGAGAAAATCTGAGTACTGTGCAAAAGTCTTGAGTCTCTTTTTTTATTGTACTTCCATTGAGCCAGACTTTCTTGTAATTAAAAAATTAAAAATAAACTTGAGTAATAGTTCTTCAAGCTTTGAATGTCTTTCAAAGTTTTTCTTTGGTCTTTGGATACCTTTTCACTCAGTCCAGTCCCTGTGCCTGATCTTTTTTATGGGAACCTTGTTTGGACCACTTGAGACTGACCTGTGAATCATTCAAGTATAAAAGCACCAGAGTGAAGAGATAACCAGTGTTGTTTATGCAGACATCGTAGAAAAGGCCTTATTTTAATTAAATTACTTTTTTTTTTATATATCTTTAAGCACTTACTAGTTACTAGCAGGCTTTAAACTTGTTCACAGTAGTTTGTTCAACCTATGAAAAATTCCAACGATAATATAGTTTTGCAGACATAAAATAGTATTTTTGCAGATTCTCAAAGAGCCATTAGATTAAAAACTTGCCGTATTTCAGCATGGTGTCCAGTGGGTTTTTGAAAACTTTTAAGGAAATTGGACAAGTGGAAGACAAAAGAATTGACAGGCTACTACATTTCAGGGAGTGGTGTTTGAGAAGTACCATTGATGCACCATGTAATAACATCTGGACAGCATCTGACTGGCAACAGCTTCGTTTTACAGCATGATAATCATCCCGAAGAGACAAACACATAATGTAAGGGAAAGCAAACCTTGATAGAAAAACACACAATGGAGTTTAGTGAGTGGTAGTTCTCATATGTTTAATGTGACAGTCTTTAGATATTTACTAAGCTTCATATAGACTCAGTTTGTTTTTATTTGAGAGAAGCTACTATAGTTTCTCTAAAGGATGAAGATCTAAGTAAGACTTTCCTAAATTTCCATCCATCCATCCATCTTCATCCGCTTTATCCGGGGCCGGGTCGCGGGGGCAGCAGTCTAAGCCGGCACACAATGCACCCGACCCCTATGGCGCCTCCTGCGGGTGGTGGGCCTGCGGGAGGATGGGCCCATGTCTCCTCTTCGGGCTGTGCCCGGCCGGGCCCCATGGACTAAGGCGCTCGCCCTCGGGCACCCTCCCCGGGCCTGGCTCCAGGGCGGGGCCCCGGTAACCCTATCCCGGGCAGGGTAAACTGTTCCCTCGGTGTCCTTTTCATAAGGGTCTTATGACCCTGCTCCTAAATGTATTCAATAATAGTCCTTTATTTTAGTTTTTACATATTGATAAAGCAGACAAGTTTCATATGGCATCATCCAGATAACATAACATATTTTCACTACTACAAAGTTACCATGTATTTTATGTATTTTTTACTATGTACCCACAGTTGGCAGCACATGTCAGAAGTTAGAAAATAACTGGTAAAGTTACAACAACGCCAAATTAACGTAGAAGGTCTTTTTTTGTGTGTGGCCATTTTAAATCATTACTAGCTTGTTTACCTTTCGGCTCTCACTCAGCCTGGCTCAAGTCCATTTTACATTCAGTCTCCTCACCTAACAGCTGATCCGGTGGACTCTCCACAGATTCCTCGAGCCAACTGAGAATATTTCACAGACACCTGAGTGTGTTTCAGTGTGCCTGTGTGTGTCAGGTGTGTTAGTGCTAGCCTAGCCAAACCAGTTTGTTCAATTCTGAGTAAATCCGAGAGTGAGGAAGCGTGTGTGTGCGCGTTTGTGTGTGTGTGTGCATGTGTGATTAAGCGTATGTAAAAAGGTAACCTTTAGTCTTGGCACTGCACAGCCTGGGAAACAACAGAGTGGGGTCAGGTGTGCTACTTCCCTGCCTAACTAGCTAACCTTGCTAGATATATGTGTCTGTGTGTGGGGGTCAGCTGGGGTAGATGACCTTATATTTAGGGATTAGCTCAGATTTGTCTGGAACATTCACTGCTTACAGCATGGGGTTGACAGATGATGACTAAATGGCACCTAAGATCATGTCTTGTTCACAGTGAAGATGAGGTAGATGCTAATAACCGTGTTTTGTATCCTCGTACTTTGTGTGGATGCTCGAGGGTGGCCGGATGAATCACGTTTGCACCGGAGAACCAATACATGACTGCTGTGTGACAACACAGTGATTGAACAAAAGTGTAGCCTGGAGTAACGCTGTGTACATGTGAGTGTGTGCGTGTCTCACAGACTGCTTCGCTTGTAGATAACAGTCTTTTTGTTCCTCTTTCTGTTTAGCTGCCCAGTTTCCACATAACCTGAAGCCTTGTTGTTTTATCTCCTTCTTTCCATTTATTTATCTTTCTAGTTCTCTGACACACACACACACACACACACACACACACACACACACACACACACACACACACACACACACACACACACACACACACACACACACACACACAAGAATAGTTGTGTTTCCATAATTTCAGAGAACATTATGTTGGCTTACATTTATTTCCTGGAGCCTATAACCTTAACCATAACTCCTCATTGTTTGGACAGGGAAAGGAAGTGATGTAAATGTATAAACAGATTTAGTTCCCCACAGCATGTGGGATACTCGTCCATGCATCCGTATATACAGACACGCCCACACAAAGAGAATCGCACATTAAAATCCTTTAGTGTTGTCCTAATTCCCAAACAAACTCCTGAAACTTAATTTAGCAAAATTTCCAGTCATATTTATTTTGTAAAAGTCGACAAACTTGACCTGAACTAGCGTTATACTTCAACCCATCACCATGTGTGTTCTTGTGCGTGCGTAACTGTGGACATGTGTGCAGTAAATCCTCCATAATCCAACAGCCCTGCCTCACTGTACTGTTGGCAGCACATCTGGATTGGCACATGAACTGGCACAATGGCCGATCCACCCTGAAACACTAGCCCACATCTGCTGGTTTCCACAGCTGTCAAAAACTGATGTTAGCTGTGTTTTTCAGGGGAATCACTGATTTATTCATAAATGCATTGGAACTAACCTAGCATGGACCATCATTCACTGCGCGTACAGTTACACATATGCACACAGAAACACGTGCCACACCGAATATAACAGCACACAACAAGTAGGGTTATGAAGCAGTTAGTTTGCTTAACTTTTGCCAATCAAAGGAAAATGATGATATGTTTTTTCTTGGCCTGCATACTTTGTGTAGATGGTTTTATATTAAATAAGCAGATAGTATTTCTTACAGAGGTGGTATAAGCGCCTCGGAAATAAAGTAATATGAATTCAGAACAGATTGTTGCAAACAATCTTGGCTGCAGTACAAAGCGCATATTCACAGTACAAAAATGCACATTTCACAATATGATTCATACATTCATACAAGCTCTATTTAATTTAGACTATTATTACTATATATTGCTATGTCCCTTAGCCTTGTGACATATTACACTAAATAGTAGCTGTTGCTAACTAACACTAGCTAAAAATTTCTAATAAAGTCTTGGCTGGTATATTGTTTATAATATGATATTGCATAAATATCAAAAATTACATTTATATTTTATATATCAAACTTTTTAAGCATGCATTTTTTGCATTTGTATAGTGAAGACAAAGATAAATATGAATGAATTCACAAAGCTTTAAAATGTAAGAAACAATGAAAAAAGGCAGGCAGCACAAGCATTAAGTATGAAAATCTGTGTCATCTGGGATCTTTTAAGGCAACTTTGTATCAAATAAACCATCAGATAGGCCAGTGAACTCACTAAGAGGACAATATGATGTCTGTGATTCCCTGTCTAAAACTCTCCCCCACGGACACAGGTGCAAACTGAGAGCTAGTGTTTCGGTGTGCAAGTGTGTATCTATGCGTGCGAGTGTGTGTACGGGGAGCTGTAGAGCTGCTGTGGGAGAGAGTGGCACAGGTGGCACGGAGCCCCGGCAGTGCCGAGGGCATCGGATCGGCATGTGGCGCACGGCCAACCACACACAACATATGCCAAGGGAAGGCGAGAGAGAGAGAGCAAAAGAGAGAGAGAGTTCGGGAGGAAGTGTTTTTCTAACTACCACATGGGTCCACAGGTCTCCTGTCTTGCACCATATGCTGTCAGCGTGTCTGTCTACCTGCCTGTCTGTCTCCCCGTCTCTCTGCCAACAGAACAAAGTGCTGTCAATGGTCAAACTGTCAGAGCCAAGATGATGGGGCATGTGATGCTATTGGGGCGTTGTCTGCCTCAGCCCTGAACATCTTATACACAAATGCACGCACACACTCACATATATACGCAAGCGCACATAGCCCTACATCTGAGTGTGCACACAAATGCCCGTATGAGCACGGTGCCAGCTTGTGTCATTATCATATTCATCAATTATGTAAACAGTTATGTGAACAGAGTAGTAACACACACATGCAGACGCACGCACACATATTCCCCATAACACATACATTTTAATGAACTGCCGTCGGGCTTGACATGACCTCCCTATTGCCTATGCACACTAACACTCACATACATATGCACACACACACACACACTCTCACACACACATGCACACAAATACACAGGTGTTTTAAAGCGCATAGCTGAGGGAAGAAAGTGTGTCTTTGTGTTTGGATACAGGCGAAGGTTTTCAGTGTGAGCATTGGTGTGTATGCTCTTTATCTGTGCATACAGCATAGAACAAGTGACAAATTAAAGGGGAAAAAGTGTCTCTTCCTCCAGAAGCCTGCAGCAAATTCTCAGTGTGTTGAATCTTTAAGTCTCTGCTGGAGAAATGGAAGACCATTCCAGCAGAAGATATGCCCTCGTTTATTGTTTTGACTTTTTCAACACATCAGCTTTTATTGTTTTTTTTTTTCATCGTTTTTAGACTCATCACATGATTAAGTGTATGGAAACATTCCCATCCTGGCAGAAAGTGACTTTTCCCTCTAAGGGGACAAATGTATCCCCCAATTTCTTCCCTGTGTGGACTCAAAGGGTCAGATTTTTTTGTTAATTTGTCTCCTCACTTCCTCTTTTGATTTCGTCATGCACTCTTCTTCCATTCTGTTAGAATCGATTCTACAGGCATTTTATAAAAGGTCTGTACAGCTGATTATTATTTAAATCTCGTAATGCGCATATATATTTGTGTCAGTACAGGAAAAACATCACCAGAGTGACTAAAAACCTGACATACAAACATGCACCATGAGTGAAAAACAACACCTGAGCTGGAACAATAGAGAAGTTTGTATCATTTGGCATGTGTCTAGCTGTGGTAGAAAAGTGCAGTGTCAGTGAAAAGTTGCTGTCAGATTTGAACTGGATGTGAGGGCTACACTGACACCTGATCTTGCACCTGTCAGCTGTAGGTCTCGAACAAGTTTCAAGCTGACTTTGGCCAATAACTTTTCAGCTGTAGAGCAAAGACCGGTGTTATTTGGGGATAAAACCTCTTACAGATAGAGGTTTATCCTTTACATATGGACACATGGGCACATGGGGTGATCGTGGCTCAAGAGTTGGCATTTCGTCTTGTAATCCGAAGGTTGCCGGTTCAAGCCCCAGCTTGGACAGTCTCAGTCGTTGTGTCCTTGGGCAAGACACTTCACCCATTGCCTGCTGGTGGTGGTCAGTGGGCCCGGTGGTACCAGTGTCCGGCAGCCTTGCCTCCGTCAGTGCGCCCCAGAGCAGCTGTGGCTCCAATGTAGCTTGCCATCACCAGTGTGTGTGAATGACTGAATGTAGTGTGAAGTGCTATACAAATACATATTTACATATTTAAAAATCAAATTGGAGAAAATTATTTTAAAGTAGTGCACTTTAGCCCACTCAGCCTAGATGACTGTAGATGACTGTTCTCAGTATTTTTTTCCTAACCCCCCCCCCCCCCCTCCCATTTCAGTTTTTTAAAGATCTTTTCACTAAGAAGCAAAAAAGGAAGCATGTGGACACAGCTGTCTGCACATGTACAGAAGCTGCTAAACATACATCAACAATGCTCTCAACAGAAACTGAAGAAAATAAATCACTAGCTTTTTGTTTGAGCTTTGTTTATGGTTTATCTTTCTAACGTTTATGCTTAGCACTTCATAGCTATACATATAGCCATAGACATATAAATACAGGGCTACCAGACTCACCTGCGCAAACTGCACTTTCACAGCAGATTAAGGGTTTTAATGTGGGGAGTTACAAATACTAAAAGAATGATAAAGACTGTAGGACAGGGAAGGAATGTGGGAAGGAACAAATGCCCCTCGAACTCCATATTTCCAGCAGACTTCACATGATATCAGGGTGGATCAAGCTAATCTTCAAAGCAAACCATTGTGCTGACCTTAACCACACACCGACAAAGTTTCATAACTGACACTTGCATGATTGAGTGACTGCAAAGTACTCAAAACTGCCTTTGTGGTAACTCCTGCCACAGTAGGTATCGTCAAAACCATAGTTTGATACGTACACACACACAAAGACAGACTCGTGGGATGTAAATAACACCAGCTTCACTATCACAGCTGGTAAAATAACAGAATCGAGGGCTATAATTGAAGAGGGTGTTCCTCAGAGGGCCCAGACACATCTAGACCCTTTCTGTCCATCTACCCACTGAATTCTGTGGGGTTCAGTAAACCATGCCAGTGAAATGAGTAGTGGCCTCTAATGGGGAGCCAACTTAATAGCAACTATTTCCACAGGCGGTAAGTCAAGGCTGTGGCACCCAGACAACATTTGGAGCCAACGTAGACAGGCAATTTAGCCAGCCATTATGACCAACAGAATTTTTCCATGATAGTTTGCTCCCTTACAGCTCAGTGCGTTATAGACATCGATTTTGTCTGAGTTGCCAATCCAGTCCTTGCTGAGGGCAATACTGTCTAGCTATATTCCCCTGAATGGTAGTGATGGTGTCAAAGAAAAAGCAAACAGAAAAAGCAAACAGACAAATAGGACTTGATTTTTGGCAGTCTCCCAGTCCTGTGTGTAAAAAGGGAACAATGTGTGCTTTTTATAAGGTTTAGAGCCATCAGATTGTGCCATCTAATGTCTTTTGCAATGTTGACATTTAAAATCACAGAGATTCCCGAGATACCGCACTGCTCAAGTCCAAGCTGGAAAACAACGCTTTGCAAATAAAAGCCTGAAAATGTAATAGGTTCAAAAAATGACCGGCCAATGAAAAAGGACAAAGAGATAGATGCGCACATAAGCACGCAGGGAGCCTTCAGCGGTGTCTACTGCTTGCTGACTAATGAGTGAATAATTGAGTGCAGTCAGTCCTGCGCCTCCCTGATTAGAGTCAGACCGGGCCCCTGAAAAGACAGGAAAGACAGGAGTCAGGTCTTTCTTTCTTTCTGTATTATCTTCCTATCTCTGCTATCCTCTCCATCCTCCACTGCACAGATACTTATCGCGTCAGACACTAAATTATACACATACAGATAATCCCTTACACATACAGTCACACGGTGGTACTGATTGCTGAAACAATATGCGGTCCAATCAGACAATACACACTGCATAATTGGCCCAGAGGACAGCGACAATGACATTAGCAGCGTGAGAGAGAACAGAATGGTGGATCAGGACTCGTGGTTTTGTTTCAGAAATAATATTTGAACAGCAAAAACGGTCTTGTTGGATCAGCAGACAAAGTCCTTGGAGGTTGAAGTGTCCCTGAAGAGTAAAAGTGTGGAGCTGAAGCCGAACGTGGAGAAAATAGCTGCCAGCTGTTATTCCCCTGGAACCTGTTATGGCCCTGTTATGAAGGACAAGCTGTGGATGTGAATTATAACATAGTGAAATGAGCTAATTAGCCAACAATTACAGGCTTGACGTGTTTTTAGCTCACTTGTTAGGCCATGCACAATCATGTCAAGAATCTGCATACTTTTACAGGTTTACTTTAGCTACTTGTGGGCATTAAAAGTTTAATCTTAATTAATTTCATTTCATGAGCAGAGGTAATACACTGGCTTGTGAGCGGTGTGAGCTTCATATGTCAGATGCCAATAGAAAAAGTTGATGTTTGAGGATCATTTCATATTCAGTAGTTCCTGTAACTTCATGTGTCCACCAACCTCTCTGTTTCCTATCAGTACTGATGAACTCCTGGAGACGATTGTTATTTAGTTAGCATTTACTTTTTTGTGTGTGCACGAGGCAGGATGTGACAGAATTAAGACGGATTTTCAATCCGCTGCTCTTTGGTATTGCTTTCACTGTGTGCAGAAGAAGAAGAAGAAGAAGAAGAAGAAAAACAAAAACAACTTCTTTATCTTAAGAGAGAGACTTAAGTGTGAACCACAACCTCGTGCAGTTATTTGAAGCAAGTCAGTTGCATCTTCCATGTGTGTGAAAAGGGCTGCGATGTCTTTCACATGCTCCCAATTCTTCAGCATTTGACTCTTGCGGTGTATGAAAATGGAGAGAAGCAGAGGCAAACAGACACAAAGGCACAAATACACACATGGGCAAACACACATACAAAACCCTGATACAGCAGTGCCTGCAGCCACAGTGTAGTAACCGCGAAGGTTTATGTGTGTGTTTGCGGGACTAGTGCCAGTCTTGGCATGGCTGGATGCCTGCCTGTGAGCCTCCTGAGAGGGGACCAAGGGCACAACAAATTGGCACACTGCACTCCTTTGTCCCACCTGCGTGCGTTTGTGCGCATATGTGTATATGTGTGGCGAACAGGCTAATACAGTATGTTTGTGTGTGTGTGTGTGTGTTTTTTTAAACCCTCTGGCTGAGAGTAGCATCAGCTGTGGAGACGAGGAAGCATAGGCCTCATCTTCCTCTCTTCCCTGATTTTTGTCTCCGAACTTTCTTTCTCCATCTTTTACTTTTCGGATCACCCCTCTCTCACTTAGCCTTCACCCCCTCAGCCTTTACTTTGTCTCAGTTTGAGCCCTTCCACATATTTCTATTGCATAATAATTAAAGAATAAATTGGACATTTCAGCCAAACTAGCAGCTTTTATGTTATTTCCAACAAACCGTTGAAAAAAGTACATCACTGTATATTTTTGGTTCACAGTAAAAGGGGTATAAAAAACAAGTGCACATGTCCAAACCATCTCAGCCTTGCTGTTCACTTCCTGGGAAAATAAACTTTTTTTTTTACCCATAACATTGGCTGATTGTTGCATGGTTTGGAGATGGTGGCACTAAGAAAAAAGAGGAGGCCGAGCTGGAGGTGGCGGAGTGGTGGTAAGATGGTCGTTGGGAGTTTGTGGGATTAAAAATCAGAGGGACAGCTCAGGCCGAGCAGTTTCGAGACAAAATTAGAGAGGCAAAGCTGAGATGATTTGGACATGTGCAGAGGAGGGAAAAGTGGATACACTGGGCACAGGATGTTGAAGAAGGAGCTGGCAGGCAGGAGGAAAATGGGAAGACTTCAGGGAAAATTCATGGATATAGTGAAGGAGGGCATGTAGAGGAAGCAGTGACAAAAGAGGATGCTAGAGACAGATTGGAGGCAGATAATCTGCAGAAGAAGGAGAAGAATAATAATAAGAAAAATAATGTTTAAACAATATGACATGCCTCCTCGTTTTAACCTTGTGGACATACGCTGGATTTACTGGTAATACTAAATGTAGGATAAGCTGTGATGCTATAACTGAAACTGAAATGACACATTACAGGTGCCCCAATCATACTGATGAACAACATGGAAATTACTTAATGGTACTTAATGGAAATTTTACTTACTTTACAGTGGATACACACGGATTGATGAACATAAATTTGCGCATGTAATTATGTATTAATTTTCCCTTTTTGGTTTGTGCAAAGAGAGACTGGCCGTGGTCGATACTCAACGAGGCGTCCAGCTACTGAAAACCTGTGATACCACTTCCCCACTCATACATGACCCTTTAGTGGGCAAATGCCATGAAATTAACAGCAAAGGCTGTTGGCACACTTCATGTTTCCTCTCATCCGCTATAATCCTTCTAAACTCCATCAGTCTTTCACCATTCCCACTCTCTTGCAGTCACAACTGTCCGATAAAGCCCAGGCACCGTGAAATGACCTTTTACTAAAGGACAGTCACGTTTCTTCATTACCACAAAGGTCAAAGTTGAAGATGCCACATATCCGCTTCACTTGGAGACAAAAGAAAAAAGTGAGATTTAAACTGCTCTTTATTTCTAGTTAATGTACAGCTCGTCTAAAACGAGGCTTGGAGCAGGACAGTGTAGACGCCTCCTTTCCATTAAAAAGCATTCACAACGTTACACTGGATGTTTCATCATATAGGCCTTATACAGCTGCTCTAGCTAGCTAGCGCATCACTCTTGATCACACGGTGATACAGTTTTTTTTGCTTGAGTTGACTGATCTCAACGATCCGCTCCATCTCAAGATGACTTTTATTTTTTGCTCCAGTGACTTACAAAGAAGGAAAAGCTGTTCAACGGCACATTAAATTCAGCTGATCGAGAGAAGTTTGTCTCTTAAAGATCCTCTGAAAATTATAATACAGTTGATTGTATGTTCAAGCTCTGTGTACCATATGTTCAGTCAGCTCTGCTTGTCTTTATTTGTAAACTAACTGCAATTTCATCTGTAGGGTATCATAACATTAGTTTTCATCTTCCATGCAATTCAGAATGTCAATACCATGGAGTATGCTGAGTCCTTGTTGTCTACAAGGTTTTTCAAGCGTATGACTATCTTGGGAAAGAGTTTTTCACTTAAGCAGACGGGGAGCAGAGGGGGTAGGCAAGTGGGGATTTGATCCTCGAGGCAGAAGGAGAACACATGTGGTTGCAGAAGCAGGGGTCAGAACCTCTCATCTATCTCTTAGCATCCATGTCAGTAACTTTTACAATCACTTACTGAGCCTGTGCCAGCAAAGAAGTAACGGCAAATATTACATCCCCCACCAAAATAACAAACACTTCAGATCTCATTCACCCATTATTCTTCCCAGAGTAAAGCGGCAGATGCAGCTTTAGTTCTGTCTGACTTTAGGTGTGTAAGGTGTTGGGGTCATATTTTGATATATTCCATGGAGATAACGCCATTCTTCTCTGTTTTTTTCCCTTTTTCTTTATTATTATTGCAAAGTCGCAAGGGGGAGCTTTTGCTTGCCTTCACTTCTACTAAAGTGAAACAGATCTCCTTGAATTCAAAGACAATAACTATCAACAAATAGTTGAATCCACCCATTCATTAAGAGTGGCCTTGTGTGTGTTCTTTAAGTTTTAAAGCGTCTTCCTTATATTCTACATTTTGATGAACGTGTGGTGAAAGAAGCCAAAACGTTAAAAGCACAATGAAGGACTGAGGATCGGAGAGCAGAGGTGAGAAAGCAGGGCAGGCTCACAGACAGAAAGACAGACAGAGTTTCAAACAAGCAGGCAGACAGATAATCTGTGGACTCAAAGGAGGGGAATGTCATTGATCTCCCAGAGGACAAAACAATACACGACCCTCTATGCAGTGCTATGAGATCCAAACGCACACACACACACACCCTGAGTTTAAACCTTCCGGGCATCGTGGTGAATAGAGGTCCATTTCCTATTCAGTCAGTTGAAAGCTGTCTGAATCTATAGAGAGTCATTGTCAGGAAGCATTACCCAGCATGCCACACATCAGGCTATAGATAGACACGATACCTTCCCTAGGATCAGAAAATTGAGAACTCCATCCATTCCATCCATCCATTTACTTATTTAGCCCTAACCAATAAAAAAAATTGAGTTATTACAAGATTTCTGTTCATCATTCATTTATTGGTGCATGTTTTAACTCCTAAAGGAATTAAAACATGTTAAAAGAAACACTTTCTAGTCAATTTGTGTGTATTCTTTTAGATTTTGTTTTCTAAACTGTGTTAAAGGTTTTAGAAGATCACAAGACCACCAAGTTTTGGGCGGCACAGTGTTTGGGACTGTGGCCTCGCAGCCAGAAGGTTTCTGCCTCTCCATGTGCCTGCGTGGGTTTCCTTTGGGTTCTTTCCACTTCCTCCCGCAGTCCAAAGACATTCACGTTAGGTTAACTAATGGTTCTAAATTGGCCTTGGGTGTGAGGTAGTTAAAGTGCTTAAACTATAGAGAATAAGGCTCTGAATGAAGGATAAATGTGGCTTGTGGTGCTTTATGAGTCCCATCCCATTCCACTATCCATGTGCCACTCATCTTCAGTCTTCAGTATCGCTCTCGTGATCCAGCAAATTGACCCTCTCTGTGTATCTGTGTCACTGCTGACAGTCACAGTGCGTTTTAAAATAGAACCACTGCTCATATTAATGATTAGTTGGTGTTTCATTGTTCCTTCATAGGCAAGTCACTGCAATACAGCCATCATGCACATGTACAGCTGCTTTTTTAATCCATCCATCCATCCATCCATTTTCTCAACCCCGTATCCGATTTCCAGATAACCTAACCCAGCTGCTTTAACACTGCAAGAAAATAATTATATTTAACTGAATAACCATTTGCAGCAAATCAAACGCACACTGACTCTAACACAAGTTACTTTACCAGCAGTCTGTGAGCTCTCTTCACCGATAAGCATAACACTGATTATGCAGGGCTGCACTGAGATGAGATACAGTACTCTGGTCTGTGCAGACCTGTTTGATTAAAAGCTTTCTAAGTGCTGAGAGTCTGAGGGTATATCTCGACACGTATGTGGGCGTGCATTTCAGAACAGAAATTAAAACAAAGAAAAGCTCAAAAATGGCTCTTTCTGAGAAGACCTTTAGACCTTGCACTGCGCATTCAAAGACAGATTTTAAACGTTTTATTTGTATCTTCATGGTTTGTGACACTGATTAATGAATGGAATAAAATCAAGAAGGCCAAAAGGAGCAAAACATCCAGACTGTCTGCATGTGAGGATTTTTATGTACTGTAGCCAGGTGTCTAAACAAGCCTACAGTAAAATGAATAAATCAGACATGTTCCAGAAACATAGATTTTCTGCTGAAATCATGGCTTTAAAAAAAACCCAACCCACCCTAAAAACAACAAAAAGATTTTTTTCTTTTCTCCAGCGAGTAGAAAACAAAAAACAAAGTGTCTTTTGACAGCCATGTTTCCATGCATTATCAATGGTTTAGCCAGGCCCCATGTTGATAAAACATTTGCTACACACGAGAGACAATGTTGGCTGTCAGTTATTTAAAAGAAATGTTAAAAATCGGAGCAGCGGTTCTTGGAGACACTGATGATATAAATAATGAAAATCAGCAGGAAAAAAAAGAAAAAGAGCCAATTACAGAGAGAGCTGGGAATGTAAGTGATCCCCGTCAATGGGAGGCAGAAATGGACAGAGATCGATTGGTGGGGTTTCAGTACATGTAAATATTTACAGCCTGTCTAGTCAATACAGAGGGAGGAGGAGGAGGAGAGGCAGTGGTGAGGAGCAGGAGAAAAACAAAAAAGCAGCAAACAGAGGAGGGGGGGAAATGCAAGAAATGAGAGCTGATTGAGCAGAAAACAATGAAGTGATTCAGCGTGCACCCACTGAGACAAACACACACACTCGTGCACAGCCTACTGTGATAATGGTGACATTTTCAGTGTGCCCGTGTTCGCGTGCGGCTGGCTGATGGCCCGCAGAGATGGCCTTTAGAAGAGTGACAGGCCAGAATTACCATTAAAAGCTAGCAGCATTAACCCTCAGTTTTACATACACAGCACACACTCTGTCACACACGGTTCACTGCCATCTATTACACCTCTATATGAGTTCAATAGCTTAATAACCTCTGTGCTGGAAAGATTTGATTGCTCCCTCCTTGTGTTCAACTCACCTATCTTTCCTTCCCTCAGCCGCCCCTGCCTCCATTTTCCGTTCCAAGCGGCTGGACATGCTCCACCTCCAATCTTACCAGTCCTCCAAATCATCCTCTTCCCTTATCTGTCTCTCTTTCTTACTGTATTTCACTACATCTTTAAGTAGGAGTAAATTATGGGGAAAAAAAGTAAGTCAGTCGGTTTAAATGTGGTGTGCCAAAATGTAACTGTCTTCTTTATGCAACAGTATTGAGCCACGTATAAAGCTGTCACACATTAAAGAGCCGGGAGTTTTTGGACACACACACACACACACACACACACACACACACACACACACACACACACACACACACACACACACACACACACACACACACACACACACACACACACTCAATAGGAGCCATGTTGCTAGGCAGCAAAAGGGTTGTTTCCGGCCTCTGCTGGACGGAGACAAGCGAGTGTGTCCACAGTGTGGGCAGTATTTAGTTGCAGAAGCTCTCTGGTAGTTTCATGTCATCCCCACAGTAATTCAACCAGTTCCACTTTGATTTTGGGGTTTTTGTGTTGCCATTTTTAGATAAAAGGAACCTGAGATGTGTAGATTATCATATTAACGTTGGTGTACTTTTATAAAATTCAAGATGTGAATTCAGATGGTTAGAAGAATCTTAGTCTGAATCTCTGGTCCCCAAAGCTCAATAAACATTTCAGTTTAAACTCGAGTGTAACGTAACCGATGATGTAGAAATAACAAACATTACTCAAAATGTGTATCAAAATGAAGATGATTACAGAGCAGGGCACAATTGTTGCTGTCTGTGAAGCAACTGGTCCTCTGTGACTAACAGGAGGAAGCACTTTGGTGGAAAACACTTCACTTTCTGTCGTCAGAGCTCAGGGTACAAATGAAACCATTGTTTATCATAAAATGCGTTAGAATATTGCTTTTTCTCATATAACTACCACAGCAATGATGTAAGCTACTTTATATATAAAACATGTTAAAAAATGCTAACTGCTTTGCATTATATTAGCAGATTTTTCATGCATCACAGCACAAGAACTCTGGAGCAGTGCCTCAACTGGATGTTTATATGGTTTTAGTTGTTTATTAGTAGCAGCATGGGTGTGTTTCAGATGTATTTATTTTTTCATTTTTGTCTGCTTTTGCAGCATTTTTCAATTTACTGGTGTTTTCTTAAGTTGCAGTGCATTTAACCCCTAACCCCCTCTGTATAGAAACCCTGTTTACACCCCTGGAAACAGCAGCTTTGTAATGACAGGCATAGCACTTGCCACATACTTGACCTGTGTGTAGACAAAGTGAAAATGGTGGGATCACTCCGCACAGCAGCAAAATCATGATGAATGAACCTTCCAGACCTCAGCCTGAGGAAGAACCCCACTGGTCATGCATAAGCAAGTTATAGTGCTTAGCAGTGCTAACCAGACGCACAGTTTTACTTGTGTGCCATTGACATTCCTGTACTTTAGTATGTTAAATTTTTGGTTTAGGTAGGACCTGTGAACAAGTTGGTGCTGTTCATAATAAGCTCAGCTGAGAGGGGTTTCTGACATGACTTTTTCTATACTTGATTGTGCTACGTGCTGCATGGTGTGTGATTTTAGTCTGCTGTTAGGTGCTTGCTAGGCAACACAATGGCATTGTAATCTATAACACATAACTTAGCAAGGTGTGTGGACCTAAATTAGATGTTTCTGCCTTCAAATTAAAACAACACAATGCTATTATAGGGTGTTATTGGAGGATAGATACTACAGATGGGTAATTTTAGCCTGTGGGTAGATGGTTGCTAGGCACCAGGCAACATGAAATTTCAGAGTTAAATGTTTCAGAGTTGATTTATACTCTCAAACTGTAACTTTAATACATCCACAATTAGATGGTGTTCAGTTTTGGAGTTATTTGGCAGAGCTGATCACAGTGTTAGTCCATTTCTGGAGGATATGTAATTAAGCTCTACCCGTACATTTAATTTCTTTGGTAAGAGACGAGGCACAAAGTTGGTATTTTTTACCTTTTATGCTTATTTTTATCCTTTCTTGTCTACATGTTTAGTGTAAAGTGGCCTTTCTTTTTCTACAGAGACCAGGACTCAGTAAGAAGGTAGCGTTTAGGTGACTTTTCTGTTATTTTATTGTATATCTATTACTTTTACATTGATGTTGTATGAATGGCCATGAGGGAGTAGGAAAAGCTGCAAAAAAGTGCAGATTCTGGTTCTATGTTTGAGACCCTTGGTTAGCCAGCCTTGGGGGATTTAAGCTAAATTGCTAACTGAACAGTCTGACAGTTCACATCCAAACTCACAACAAAAACAAACAGAGCTTTATTGTTGTATAAATCTGGGTGGTGCTGGGTGTAATGTGTGTGTCTATGGATGTGTGTGTAGTTTATTTCACTGCAATTGAATTTGAAATGAAAAGTGTTCGAGTAGGCAGACAGCCCTCCAGTTTAGGACGGAGCAGCCTGTTTATTTATTCATTAAATAAATTTCTGCCCAGCCCTATACCCCAAAGTATGCTTTTATGTGTTTCATATTCCTTTTATTGTCTAAGCCGAGTATGACAACTTGTCCAATTTTTCATTTAGAAACGCTTCTATGATGCTGCAAGCCCACAAGAACATTTCCCAGCATCTAAAAACACTCCAGAGCAGGACGCGTGAGGCTCTGCAATGCCACTGATTCTTCTCCTGGAGGTCCAAATATCCAGTGGAGCTCCAGGTCCAGTGCTGAAAGTTAAACATCAGCCACAGGATGAGAGAGACCTTTCAGCACCATCAGAAACTTGACAATGAACCAGGCATAAGTTTCGATATCCTTTTAAACTTAAACCCAAGAATCCGGAATTCAAAAGGATCGCCAAGTTCAGAGCAAACATTCCGAAAAGCATTTCCTCAAATAGGAATTTAATATCTTCTTTCAGAAAGGTGGATCATAACTTCACTCTCCTGTTTGATGATGAAACATCCTCCAGGCTGCTTCAGAATTGGGACGTGTTCTTCAAGTCAAATTTCATAAAAGAGGCTTCGTGGCTCACTTCAGCACCAGAGTCATGTTGCTTGGTGTAGTCAACAGAAAGTCCCACAGGAGCAGGTCCAGATGAAGCAATGAGTGAGTTGTGTTTGTTCTGCTTGTTTCAGATCATTTGCTTCGACTGCAGTTACATTCCCTTCGTTTGTTATTTTCTCAACTACTAGAGTGAGGAAAATAAAGATCACCTTTGCTTTGATTACTCAGTTTAATTTGTTTGTTCTGTTCCTGTTTGATCTCTCTTAATGTCTTAATGCCTCCCTCTTATAATTGAAATTGATGAAAGTGGAAAAGTTTTCATTTCTTGATTAAGAAATGGACTCCCTTCTCTTGCTACTACCAAGAGGACTAAAATTCTTAAAAATAGTGCATCTGATGTAGTAGAGCGATTTGTAGTCATTCGTAAATTAATTCTCTTATTAAGGTGTTGAATTTGTCCTGTCAGCTTCTTGCCGAAACGTGGATGAAATCAGCCAGTGAGAGGATGTTTGTATAATCTTTTCTATGATGTTTTCTCTGTGGCTTCACGGTATTCTCATAGTTTTCTTACTTCGCTGGAGTCATGCTGCAGCTTGGAGCAGCATCTCTGCAGCCGGGTGGCAGCCATACCTCTTCCTCTGTCAAGCCTCAGAGAAGCCAGATCATCGATGTCTACGTGTCTGTGTTTAAGCATCCCAGCTCATTCCCTTTGAACAGCTGATGAATACTTAAAAAAAAAAGAAATCTGTCTCACGATGTCACATTGAAGTAGAACAATGGTGTCGATAAAAATGAGTGTGCAGCTATTTAAACCTGGAAAAAGTGCTAAAATCTACTCTCTGAAAGTTGATTTCAACTCTCAACTATATGCTTGAAATAGATTTACCTGAGTGCCAGTTTGGTTGTGTCAACCTGTAGTTCACAGAAAGACAGATTTTGTGTATTATTGTAACGCACATAGGTCACATGCTATTTGATCTGATTTCATTGTAGTTTGAAATACTTTTTATTGTAGTTTAAGTCACCAAAACTAGATTCCTACCTAAGGGTTTGCAGTATTATAACCAACTCACATGTCTAAAACTGCTCTAGGTTTCAGATTTTAATCACTTTAATTCTCAGCACGGATTATAACCAGGTCACCACGCCCATCTCTGTGCAGTGCATCAAGTAAAGCAACAATCAACAAACCATTTTTCTTTTATGCACGCACCAAAACTACATTATGCGTAATTTGATTTTTGATTTTGTTTTTTGTTTTTCTTTGAGGATACCACCCACTCTTCTTGATGCCCATTCAGTGAAGAGAACCTCGGCTGCCTTCAGAGCTGTCACAGGAAAACTGCTCTCTGCTGTTTCAAATTCTTGATTTAATCAAGAAACTTTGCTTTTTCCTTCAAGAGCTTAAAGCTGCAGCAACACTTGTAGCAGATAGTGCAACTCTTGAAATGCTTTTTCGTGTGGCTTCATCAGGGCCAATCACCACTTTACACAATAGTTCAGATAACTTGTGTCATTTCCCACCACCGTTTAAGAAGAAAGCTCGATCATTCCTGATTGAGGGAAGAGGATTAGACAAGATAAAGACTTTGTAATTCTCAGACAGCTCTAACATTTGCTTCTTCTACCTTTACTAACTTCTACTAACCAAACAAAAGATCTCAGTCATTTGTTTTGAGCATCACTAGTCAAGATTGATGTTTTACTTTTTTCATCACTTTAAGGCTCATTGTGTCAACCTATGTTTAAAGTGCATCATATTAAATGTCCATAGAGTTTCCTATTTTATTTATTTATTTATTTTGTATATTTCTTTCAGGGTGCATGTATAAAATAAATTAATCATAAAAAAGGAAAAGAAGTACCAGATTTAGTTACCAGCTAATTCCAATCTGCATCCCTGGGCAGGTAAAAAATAAAATAAATTTATGCAGTTCATCATTTTTTGTTTTATAGATATGTATCTTAGTTTTGCTACAGAAATAATTCTGTTTACTGTAATTTGGACTGAATGCTTTATATTCATTAAGAAAAGTTACTTTCTTCCACAATCACGCATACCACTACCTGGTGAAGCAATGCAGTATTTATTGGATTAAAAAAGAAGGTAAGCTGTGTTTTAGCCTTTACATTATATGTGCTTAACCCCACCCCAACTGCAACACAAGGTTACAGGGATGTAGAAGCTTTGACTCTTACTTTTCAAAACTGACCTTGGCAGCTGGGGATGCACCATCAGGGCAGTAAATGCACAGACAGACAAATAGACTGGCTAATACTCTGTGGGCTGCAATATTTACTGGTCTATAAAGTCAGCCTTGGAGAGAGAGGTTGTGTGTTGCCTCAGCATGTGTGTGTGTGTACATGCATGTGTATGTACAGTTAGCATTTGCCCGTGTAAAAGAGTGTGAGAGCGTACTACTGAACGAATGCATGCATGTGTGTGCGTGTTTTATCAATCTAGTGCAGACTGTGCTGTCCAGCGGGGTGTGAGATGAGACAGAACGAATGACTTGCTACAGTGAAACACTAAACAAACTACTAACACACACACACACACACACACACACACACACACACACACACACACACACACACACACACACACACACACACACACACACACACACACACACACACAGAGGCAAAGAAGCCTGTGTGTGTGTGTGCGTACCGTGTACCATCCTTTCCAGCTAAACATCCATTTTTATTCTTATCTGCTGTGCCACACACACACATACAATCATTACTGTGGTGTTATCAGAGTTCACTATTGCTCTCTATCTGGCAGGGGCCAAGCACTTGGACGTATAGGATGACAGAAATATCTCCAAATGGAAAACTAACCAGCTAGTAGCTGACCACTCAGCCTCACATGGTACACACTTACACACCACACATTGTTAAAACTGAGTTAGGATCCAGTGTGGGAACCAGTAAAGAACAAGTCTTTAAGCCTACACCCTTCAACACACAGCTAAGGGTCAGACAGTCATCTGGAGCAGCAGTCACACTCCTGCCTGATCTGATAGCTTTGCTTTGCAGTGCATTTTGCTGCTGTAGTGCAGAGAGACTGGTCACTACAAATTATGGAAACATAATGAAAGTATGGCAACAGTCCCTCACATGGTGCATGAAACTTACATAACAGCTAAGTTGTTTTGGTGGTCCAGCAGCTTACCAAAAGTCTTTCAGGCTTAATTTAAGACTTTAATTTGTCATTTGTCTACATGTTTTTCAGTTACTTCACATTTTTCTTTTTCTTTTCTTTTCTTTTTTACCATTTTTTTAAACATTTATTGTCACTTCTTCTAAATTTTGGAACACTTTCTATCAAATTGTAATTACTGCCTTTGCACTAATTATTTAAACTGTGAGAGTTCTGCGGCACATCTGCAGATTCCTTTGAGTGTTTTTGTTCGGTATTAATATGAGAAGCAATGTGGGCCTTTTCATTTTGCATGATGCAAACGCAACATGTTATTAACTATGAATCAGAGAACCAAACTGGGAACAGAGGCAAGAACTGTCTAAATGATATTCATTAAAACTGGCACATGATTCGCACAAAAACAAGGCCAGTGCAGCCAAAAAGAGACTACTGCGCCGCTGAAATCTGAAGCCCTTTCGCCTTCATGTGGTTGTATATGAAAAACAGGCAAATAGCAAAAAGAGCAAGGGAGGGTGTGTTGGTTAGATGTTAAAGAAATCAAAAACATACATTTTTTTTAACAGTCAAGAGTTTTGTAGCAGAAGCAATTAAATTAAACCCAAAGAAATCAGATTTTATTCACAGATTTCAAAAACGCAAATGAAAACTGTGCCTCTGTGCTGGTGACCAGAGATGTTGTGGGGTTGTCCTTCCAGTCTTTCCATTTGTACGTGATATTATTTGTCAAACTTCAGGTAATTCTACAAATTTGGCAAAAATGTTCACCTCTACTCAAGTATGAGAATCGGAATATCTCTGCCAAAAAAAAGGAACTTTGACTTAGAGGTGAAATGTTCTTTTTCTTGAAAGGTCACTATGCCCTCATGAACCATCCAATTGTGAAGGAACTTCACACAAATGGTGCAATATGACAGAATCACTATTCTGATACCAGTTTTAAATCCAAAAGGTCAAAGGTCAGCTTCATGTAGCATCATAATTTTCTGCAGAAACACTTTGCTGGCTATTTTCAAATTTTCAACTCAGGAGCAGAAGGGGACACATTGTGATCACATTTTGTCTGGTTCTGAACTGGTAACACTAATCTTTGGTGCCCACCAATGAAATTCCTTAAAGTTTCCAGCAGGTGACCATATACCACATGGCTGAGAGCAGCCGGCCCGGGTTCGAGTCTGACCTGTGGCCCTTTTCCACATGTCTCCTCCTCTGCTTTCCTGTCAGTCTTCAGAGCATCTATCTAATAAAGCTGAAAAAAGCCAAATATAAAAAACTATTCCCTTACTGCACATATATTTATATACAGACTGTATTATAGGAGTTTAGAGAGATCAGTATAAACTGCTGCTTTACTGATTGGCACAAGCATTCAACCTCAAGGCACCAATCCTTGTTCAGTATCATCATTAAAGACCTTGATATAGAAAGTGATGGAGAAAAACGCAACAAATAATAAGACTGCATTAATACACTACTCTATTAACTGGTTGTCAACACATCTATTTAACCTCCTAGGACCTGGCGTCCACACATGTGGACATCACATTTTGGGTTATTTAGACCAGAATACTCAATTTTGCTCTATAAGGGCCTGATATCCTCTTACGAGGACATTATACTGCTACTGTTCTATCAAAATTTTAAACGAATATCCTCATATGTGGCGCTTATTTTTCTTTAAAAAAAAAGGTAAAAAACAATCTGGTAATTCTTTGTTTTTACATTCATATGCCCCAATATGCCTAAATATCAAAGAGAAATTAAAAATGCATGCCATGGAAGAGTTTGGGTCTTAGGAGGTTAAATGATGTTATCTTTCACCATTGAAATAGACTGAATTGCCTTTATAGGCTGAAGACATTGTAGAAGTCAAACTTTCTCCCAACTTGGCTCATCTTGCAACAGCCATACTGAGGTCTATTCTTTCATTAGTAAATAATCATAAGGTTTTTCAAATGAAACTGAAGGACTCAAGGACTGTTTTTCAATTGGATGAATAAGACATTCATTCATTCGCTTATTCCCTAAAAGTTACTGATTGCAGACTCCTGCCACCCAAGGGTTTTGCCTGTTTTGGATTTGATGCCAAAAATATGAACTCGACGGTGCTACACAGATCAAGTCTGAATATTATTCAAATATATTTGACGTTCTCAAGTGACTTGTTTTATTCAGGCTTGAAGTGTACACTTTCTAGACACATTTACAAAAGTGCTTTAAAAACCCCCAAAAACCCCCCAACTTTTTTGGTTTTTTGCGTAGAAAACAAGCGCAGATCACACAGACTGCACCTCCAGGCAACAGCTCACCTTCACTGTGAGCTGTGCATCCAAATTTTGCATCGTAGCTGTGTGCAGTTTCAAGAAACACGAGTTATTGGTGATCAAGGGGATATTCTGGTGATCAGTCATTAGTGTTTATCATCGCCCCAAAACACAGACGAGCTCTAGAGTCGCATACAAATCCACATGCGCTAATTGAAAAGATAAAAACACGGCTAAAAAGACACAGCAGATAAGGAAAGAAGTCGTTAAATTATTGACAAAAAATAGCAGTGTCTGACTGTTAAAAATCTATTAAGGTCTCCAGAGAAACTGTCTGCCTACTGATATTTGTTTTGCTCCATTTGTTCTGTTTTTATTGCCTAACTACCCCGGGCCAAACCATCGCAAGTGTCTAATGGGGGAGGTTGGGGAAGCAGCCAAGTTCAGTCAACACTCTGCTGCCGCCTTTCCAAATTTACATTCAGGAGCCATTTTCCTGGCTACCTAGAATTCAGTCCGAAGAGGTCTCTCTCTCTCTCTCTCTCCTTCCCTGTCTGTCTGTCTGTCACTCGCTCCATCTCTATCACTCACTACCTTATCACAGTCCACTCCATGGTAGAGTAAAAGGAGAGAAGTGGGGATGGAGGCTTTGGAAGGTTTCGAGGGGAGGAAGTGGAAAGAAGGAAAAGGTGAGAGACAGGGAGCGAGAGACTGACAGACTGAGAGCGAGGGGGTGGGGGGTACAGAGAGCTGTAGCAATCTGCTGAAATATTCATGTCGGTGCCAGCAGCTTTTCCATTCCCTGCTCAGCAGGGGGCTGCTGTTTGATACATCCATCGCTCTCTCTCTTTCTGCCTCTCGCTTTGCTCCCCCACCCCCATCCCCTCCCCTCCCACCCTCTGTCTCTCTTAACTAGTGGGGCTAGTAGATAGTAAATGCTCTTTAAGAGATGGAAGGTCGCTCTCGCCGCCAACCTGGAAAAAGCTTGCATTCCTTTTGGACATAAACCAATCTGCAGTGAACAAAACAATCCTTCAAAGCGTAGCTTTCACACCTGTCTTCCAGGAAACAACCACAGTCATGGAAGAAAACATCAATTACATCAAAATGGTGCCGTTTGCTCTGCAGATTATAAACTCCTTTGAGGCAAATTAAGGATTTGTGTCACTGGGCTACATGTGTAAAACTGACTCGACACACTCTGAATGGAAAAGTGTCCCATGATGAGGTTTTACAGGCTAATGCTAGCTGCTACATAGATGAACGATACATTATGACACAAGTGGTCAACTGAAACTGTGCAATCAGAAACCAGACACTCTGATCTGCTTATTTTATTCATAAAAAAGTTTCTAAAAATTTCAGTTAATTTATTTTCATATAATCAAAGCCTTAAGCTTATATATTTATGGCATGGGATTTTATTCAAGCTGCTTTCTCTTACTAGCTGTCTCTTCAATATGATCACTTTTTATGCCGCTCCCGGCAAAAGAAGGCCACGACAATATCTTAAATTAAAATTGTTTTTGACAAATATTAGAAGAGAACTTGAAGTTTCAGCCATTTTAAACAATATCACGGTCCCTTGTTACACCCTCACAAGTAATTAACATCGAGTCGAAAAGGTGAAACGCAGACATGGCTTCCTCCCAGGGATTTTCTAATTAGGGCCGTGCATTTATTATTTCATACCGAGCTCCAATCTCAAATAGCTACTGGCAAGTTGAGCCTCACGTCTCAATTATTTACTGAAAAATTACTGTCAGAGCAGTTTTTACTTTAGCCAAACACATACGGACAGCAGCGCTCACAGGTGAGGAGAGAGTGAAAACTCGAGGTGGGGCCAGTGGGGAAATCAAGTCTTTAAAAGACAAAAACAGAGTGATGGTGCTAAGAGTGCAGAGGTGGATGAGAAAGCTGAGCGCTCTGGTGAATCTCAGACTAACATTTGTATCAGAAGAATATGTATGAGAAGGAAAAAGGAAAAATGTTAAGATCGAAATGAATTTTGGTAGACAGACGAGTCACATGACAGCCAAACTTTTTGGAAGAATTTAATTAATACAGTGCAAGTCTAATTAGAAATGTTTACTGGCACATGATCCTGTTCTAGAGGCCTTTCCACAGGGAAACACTGATGAAGACAAAACCCCCCCAAACCCAGCAGTTACGGTCTCAGAGGGCGAGGTTGTGCCTTTCGGGGAATAACCACATAATTTTATTTAGAACTGATGTCAGGACTGGTGGTTAAACAGGGAGGGGCTGCTTTTATGGTTACACCGGGTATGTGCGTGCGCATATATGTGTGTATGAATGTGTGCATGCATTTCACCATAACATGTGTTGGAGGATGTGGCAGATGTTGCAGAGGCAAGGATTAGTGTGTGTGTGTCTTTATGTGTGTGTTAAAAATATCTTTCCCACAGCGGGAAGCCACAGTGGCCAATTACAGCGCAGCATCTGGGCTAGCACACAATTATTAGTGCACGTGTGTGAGTGTGCGTGTTTCTGTGCATGTGTGTGTCTGTTTACAGAGGGGTTGTGGAGGTTCAGGCGGAGTTCAGGTTATTCACATCTCAGGATGTAGAGTTTCAGTAAATGGTGCAGCGTGTGTGCAACAGTGGCGCGGCTTTGTGTCACAGCGGCAGAATCTAAACACACACCACCACGAGGACGACAGAGCTGGGGAGAATTAGAGGCACGGAGATGAGTAAATATGGAGAAGCAATGGAGACAATGATGAGAATGGAGACGGCACTGCAAGGAAGTAAGGGCAGGAGAGAAAAACCAAATAAAAGCTCTAACATCTCCAGCAGAGATATGATACATTGCTCTCTTTTCTCTCTTTCTCTTTTTTTTCCCCTTACACACTCTCAAAAAAGAATGCAGAGCGAAAATACAAGCCCAGCAACAAAAGGTACAACTCTGCACATTTTTAGTCTGTTGCATAATTCCCTCTGGAGTCAGTGGAAAACTAATTCTGTTTGTTTTATTTTCTCATTTTCAATTAAACCACTCTAAGATTATGATTGCTTTTCAGACTGGATGTTTTGGATGCAGGTAAGCTGGTTGTGGGTCAGTCTTCACCTGAATTTCATTCAGATTAATTAAATTGCTCGAGGGGGTTGAAATGCAAGAGCAGTTGCAAAGTTTCTGCCCAGATATAGTAGCAAATTAATATTTTCCTTCAACAAGTCCTTTAAAACAAATTATTTATGCCGCTTTACTTCCATTAATTATTGCAGTCATATTGGGTGTTTTTTGAGTACTTAAGCTTAACAACACAAAATCTGATAATAACATGGATAGACTTAATTCTGTCTCCACAGCTAACACTGCCATTAATTAAACGAGATAATATCCAAGTCTAAGGTGATCAGAAACCTCCTAAAAGGAGGGAAGTAATCAATAATCACCTGTAGCCTTGTGGTGTTTCAGGCAGCTAAAGGAGAAGCTTTAACAAATTTAACTGAACAACTTTCAAACTGACTAATCACATCAGAGAAACAGCTGATAAAAAGAAATTACTATAATGCTGACTAACTATGTCATATATTTATTGATTACATCCAGTGCATGTGTGCTAGCTTTTCTGGTATTACAAGGCAATATGTAGAAGATAATAATGGTTTGATAATTTTGCCAAATTCCTACTCACAAAACATGAAAATTAAAATTCATCCAGGCAAAGAAAATCCCATTCATGCTGGTCAGTACATTACAAGCAGTGTATTGTGACAATGTGTTGTTACAAATGCTAGTAGGGGGACAAATGGGGGTTTGGGATGCTGAGTATTAGGTGAAGGGTAAAAGAGTTAAAGCAGCAAATGGAAGTCGGATAACTACCACAAATACCTTTAGAGCAACAACAGCTGGTCATGTCACCAGTCATGGTTTCCCCATATGTGTGGCTGAGGACAGTGTCCACTCTAATGTGAGCACATTGACAGTAGCTTCCATTATTCAGACATTCAGTGCCGACGCTGTGCTGACAGCACATTTTGCAATGCACACCTTAGCTACAAAGCTTGCTTTCTGCGTGCTGTATATAAGAAAACAGTGGCTCTGTGGTTTCACGACTACATTCACGTGTGTGCTATGAAATGGGGATAAACTCACAGAACTATACTGATGATGCACTAAAATAAAACCGTTTGTGTAAGTTTTTACTCATGTGCACAACAATATTCAAGAAATAATTGAGAGCATAACTTGACATTAGTAAATGACATTCTGATTGTATTTCCATTTTTAATTAACAAACTGAAAGTGAAGTGACCCCAAAGCTATTGTGATAATTAGCTTTTAGACAGCTCACATAGAAAATCCATTGTCCTCAAACAAATACTAATGTGCTTTTGTGCCCACATCTGTCAATCCTACAGTACACACAGAAAAAGCCTCCACTCACTGTTAGTTTTATTGTTGTACTGGCTACATGTAGTCAGTGACTAGCTCAAGGAAGGAAAGAAAAGCTGCCCGGTTGCTTCAGTAAATGTAGATAGACAGAGAGAGTAATGCAGAGTATAGATTGCTGCAGTGGATATATTGCTTTTCGGAGCAGAATGTGCCCAGCAGAGCAGAATTAGTCTATCAACTAGCATAAGATAAAGCTTGAAAATATCCAGTCAGATAATGCACGGTCCTAGATATTGACTGCAGCAGAGCACCACAAAGCATCTTAATGTGAAGGTTATTGGTCGATCTGTTTGCATCGGATGTTGGGGAGAGAGAGCTTGGGAGCCAACCCAATGAACCTCATCCTCCTCTCCCTCTTTTATTCTGTTTCCCAAGAATCTTGTTGACTTGTTATTAATTTTGGCTTCATTTGAAGCCACCTGGTTATTCCAGTCACTTCTCTCCAATCACAGATTCCATTCTGGAGGGAACAGCTGCAGGAGCCAAAGACAAACATAAGGCTTACGTACTCTTGTTTTATTTGGACAAAGTAGAGTATAGAACTGTTGGTAACATTTCCATTTAATGACGCTGGTTAGAAACTTTATTTGCTCTCTTTCTAAAACGCAAGCATGCCTAAGGGGTGCATGCTTCTGTGGGGAGAAAGCATTCATTTAACCAAATAGTGTTACCTTGACCATACGACACAATAATGACAACAACAACAACAAAAACAAATATGTGTTGAACAAGAAAGCTACACACTCAACATGCAGACAATTAACCAGCCCAGTGAGCCTTGTTGGAGCTCCACCTTGTGCCTTTTGTCTCCGCGCTCTGCTATTTCCTCCGAGGCAAGGTTTTCTGCCTGTCTATGCATAACTACTGCCCCCCTATGGTCAAAGCCGTTCACTCACTTGTTTTACTGCACTGCAGCAGGCCCACACTCAGTGTAGAATAAAACAGGTCTAATTAGATCCTAAACCTTTCTTCTTTCTGAAAGATAAGACTTTAATCAATACAGCTTCAAGATTTCCTGTTTAAAAGCACCTTCTGCTCACTCGTGTACTTATTGCTTGCACATTTCAGTGTTTGTGCTCTACTGTGCTCTATGTGCAGAAGACACAGGAAAGTCTTTTTTTCATTAATTCATTTACAGGAAGTTACTCTCTGATAGGTTTTGTAGTATATTATTGTGCTTACTATGCACTTTACATACTTCATGAGACCACAAGGAATTTGCCACTTGTAGAATTGTAGTTCTTTTTCGGTTTTTCTAAGATACTCCAAGTTGTCTAGTGAACTAACAAACATTTTAACCATTGAGCTAATCCTTGTTGTTATTTTCGTTTGATGAATATTGAATATTTATGAAACAAAAAAAAAGAATATTTACTTGTGGTTGATCAGTTCAAGCAAAACTTGATTTGTGACATAATGTATCACAACTTAATATATACATTAACATGTCTGATGTCTGGGGATTAAAGTGGGATAAGGCATGTGGGGGAACCCCAAGTTGAAGTGCAGCAGGGGAAAAGAATTATATAGAAATAAGTCACATAACGTGTTCAGTGAGCTCCAGTAGGTTTTTCATCGTGTACAGACTCTGATCTGTGCTGCGATTGCTCGGAAGCTTCCTGTTTTTTGTGGATTGAGTGACCTGAATTCAACAAGATATCAGATGTTACACAAACTATGTGACTAATTTCCCAACTCTAGACAGAATAGCGCATAAAAGGCAGAAATCAGCGAGTGAATCTGCATCAGCATCATCACTTTAAATTTAATTTGCTAAGTTTGTAGCCTAACATTAACCATGAACATCACAGCTGTCCTGCGAGTTCAGCATTGTGCATCACTGTAAACTTCATCACAATGCTGCAGACCAACCAGTTCAGCCTGAACCATCGTGTACTAAAGTGCTTGTTTACTTAGTTTTACAAAAACATCAGAAATACATCATGTTTAGGTCCAATATCTGATTTAAGAACTCTAATAATGAACTAGAACTTTACGAGTAAAGTTCTAGTTTCTAGTTTATAAAATTTTACTTGCTCAGCAGGCCTTAAGTTTGAAAATAATCTCTCACCTTCCTTGCCTGTACTGCCTTCTTACATGTTTCCGCATCTCTCTGTGCAACACATTAACTTTTTTCTCTCTCTCTCTGGAGTCCTTCATTGGAGAACTCATCACATTAACTCATCTGCCTGCCCACCCCCCGTGACTCTGTTCGCAGGCGTAAAACAGACTAGTGGCCATCATCCAAGGAGCCTTCCTGGGTAAACCAGTAATCAACCTCCCTCACGTCAAATTTTAGCCATTAAAGTGGTCTTCCGGTTCGCTTTAGGTCCTACTGACAAGACTTGTCAGTGCCCCCTCTTTCACCCCCTGCAACCCCCAACCATCAGCCCAGCAACCCATCATAACCCATCACCAGTTCAAGCCCTGGCTCCGACAGTCTCGGTCGTTGTGTCCTTGGGCAAGACACTTCACCCGTTGCCTACTGGTGGTGGTCAGAGGGCCCAGTGGCGTCAGTGTCCGGCAGCCTGTCAGTGCGCCCCAGGGCAGCTATGGCTACAATGTAGCTTGCCATCACCAGTGTGTGAATGTGTGTGTGAATGGGTGGATGACTGACTGTGGTGTAAGCACTTTGGGGTCCATAGGGACTGAGTAAAGCGCTATACAAATACAGGCCATTTATCATATAGTATCATCAACACAAAGCAGTTATAATCAATATGTCCTGAAACACATTTCGCACAGTTTTACTCTACTCACCTTAAACTATAAGTTATTTATTTCCTTCCAATCTACACCACTTCTTTTTTTTTACTGGACACGACAATATAACGACAATTAAAACCATAAAAAAGAATCTTACTCAGCACTGGTGTAAACTTTTAAAAAACCCTAACACAGAGAAAAAAAGTCTTTCTTGAGTCAATCAGATGAGAAGAGACAATGGCGTGTTTGTTTATAGTATTGTTTCATAGATGGGTGTCCTTGCTGGATTCCGGGAAAGGAACAAAACTTCCTCTGCTACAGTCGCAGTCTCAGTGAAAGCAGACAGGCTCTCGGCGTGAGTGCATCATGGAGAGACCTGTTGCCGTGTCGGTGCGCAGGAGTCCCTCACTACCAGATTACAACACCTCAACCTCCACCTTGGCTTTTGACCAGCATTTCACTACAACTCTCAAAGGAATTCTCCTCCAGGCTGAGATAGTAAGTGTGACTTTTGAGTTTATGATCCTTTATCCTTGTACATTATCAGCACTGCTAAAATCAAGCTAATGACCAGAAGCAAGTGATTATTCATTCAGGAATCCTTGTCAGGAAGGGCGGTAATTTGGATGTTAACAATAGACATCAATAGAAATATAAAGCAACTTACAGTTATGGTAAAAGTTTACATTAATAGCTGTGAAACACACAGGCAGCTAGAGAAGAGACAGCTTAATAAGTGGTTGTTTTAAGACTCGAAATATACAGACAGGTCTTGAATTATGCTTTAATAATGATTGTTTTTCTAGAAGTTTTTCTATTTACACATTTTAAAGAAAAGTTATATTTCCCTTGAATGTTTTATGTTTCTATGAAAATCGGAAGTTGACCAAAAAACTCCAAGCAAATCAACTCTTCCTCCTTTTTCTCCCTCTTTGTCCCTCTTCCTTTCTAAATCATCTGAAGGAAAAAGTCAGGATAGCCTTACTCTAAATACAGTCTGGCTGTCTGCCATTCAGAGGCTGGGCACGCCAGAGCTAAAATAATCTGATTTCAAACCATTGCAGTTAGGTTGTTAAGAAAAACCTAACAACTTTCTGGTTGGGTTTATGTTTGCAGATTTAAGAAACTGTTCCGTGACCATACAGATTGGCATATTAGTTGCAATTTTAGATCTAATGCTTGCAGATAAAACTTGAAAATTAAACCATAGGAACTCCTCTTTAACTTCAAATCCTAACCTTTGGCTGAGTGCAGCAGGTGCACTGAACCATTTCAGTAACACAACAGGTTATTTTGTTAAGTTCCCGAGCACTAAATGATTTGATTTCAAAGGAAACCAAAACAGCTCACAGTCATGCTTCACACCAGAAAACAGTTTCTTCCTGTGATATGAAACATCCAGCAAGAATCTTTTGTCGTGGAGGGGAAGGGTGGGGATTGGAATAGTGTTGGGAGGAAGGAGATTTAGTCACTCACAACCACAGCACTCACCCACTCACTGAGATGGAGAATTAAAGCGATTAAAGTGACATGAAATACAGTTAGAGTTATGCGGTTTAATCATTTTTGACTTTAAAAAAGCTGAAAGTCTACACATCTTCAATCCACTGTGTGCTGTAACGAGACAAAACTACAAACGTCATCTTTGGCCAACGAATTATCAGTCCAACCACATGCAATTTCTGGAGACATATCTATATCATACATGAATTCAAAAGATACAGAGAGATTAGAGCTTCAGCCAGTATTGACTCTGTCTGCTCTCCTCCCCTCTCTTCTAGATATGTGGCATGTTAGTGTGGATTCTGGTTGGGGGTACAGACTATTTTCATCTGCCTGCTCTCTGCTGGGTGATGTTTCTTTCCATCTTGTTCTGGATTCTAACAGTTAGCCTGTTTATAATTTACCTCACTGGAGTCCACAACAGGATACCACAGGTCCCCTGGACCACACTGGTAACTCACAGACACATGCAAATACTGCACAAACAAGCTGCTTTACTCTTTTTGTTAAAAACTATTTTTCCAGGATTTTGCAAATAGTTTTTAAAACCTGTAATTCTCTGTCTTTGTCTCTATCAGTCACTGTGCATTAATTGCATTGCTACTGCACTATATCTTGTGACAGCAGTAGTAGATGCTCTCTCCGTCAACCAGGACGTCAGGGGGCGACACAACTATAACTGCTGGGCAGCATCAGCGGTAAGAGCACCTACTATTTTTTAAAGACAAAAAAGAAAGAAAGAATAGCAGAAAGCTATAAATGCAGCATTTCTACAAACACAGCGACTGAGCTACCATGGAGATTATTGGTCTGAAGTCTTGTTTTGTTTTGATAAGACAAAATATACTTTTATATCTCAAATGTTAGAGCTAGATCAGTAAGCATAACTTAAATAAAGTAAATTAAATTAATAAAATATGACAAAATAAGTAAAAAATAGAATAAAACGTGTGTAAAAAGTCAGATATGATACAGTACAATGCATTATTAAGTCGCTTTAAAGATGGCAACTGATTGTAAGTGGTCGCATGCCTGAGCCGAGTCGTCCCAGCAACCATTTCAAAGGCACCAAAATTACAAGTTCATTACACACAACCGCTGTTTTCCCCAGTGTGACTGTAGCATAACTCCAATTTTAATCTGTACGTAACTTGGTGCTCAGCACTGAAACTGATAAGAAAGCTTGACCTGAAATTTTCTTAGTATTTCTCCACCAGAACTTTATATTCCTAAAATGGAAAGATTTTAAGTTTATATGTATGTGGGAACTTAAATGCTAAGGACAACATAATGGGTTGTACTGTAGACTGTTTCTGGGTGCTGTAAATGGAAGTGAAAAAATGTATATATAAAATAAAAATGTATATATATATATATACATAAATACAAATATTATGTCCAAATCTAACTTCAGCCTATTTTTGTGTCTGTTTTGTTTCCCCCTTTTTTTCTCATCTCCTCGTTCACCTCTCAGTTCTTTGCATTTCTGACCACACTTTGTTATGCAGGAAGCAGTTATCTGAGCTACCGTACATGGAAAACCACAGAAGAAGAGCAGTAGCGTCATTGCCTCTCATCTTATTGCAACATCCTTCTTTTTCTCTGTCAACACAAACGTTTGTGACTTCTGTGACCAAATTCTAACGAAGTAAAGTTCAGTAGAAAAATGAAAAACCTGCTGTGACGGAGCAGCCACTTGTTTTCAGCATGTTTAACCTTGTTTGTGTGATGCAGCCGTGCAACCAGTGGTCTACATACAAGCAGTTTGAGAAGATAAAGCAGTGAAGGACGTAACATAAAAACCATGTGTACACATGTGTACAATGTGCGTTTGTTCTAATATCCAAAATGCTTTTTATTTTGTGTATTGATTTTTCTCTTGATTGCCACCAATTTCCAAAAAGATCAAGTCAAAAACGTGCTGCTCACAAAACACTGAACATTATACAACTTTATCCTTCAACCATAAAGCATAAATAAAAATAGTAAAATCATTTGTATAAGCTTTGTGTGATTTTGATTAAAAGTGCAAAATGTCACAGCTTCTTCACAGCTGCAAACGTGCAATTTTTTTTTCACTGATGTCTTTTCATTTAATACCAAAAACCCCCACCTGTCATTAGCACATATTATATATTTAAACTTGGAAACAAACTAAACTCATCTTACATAATGACTGTTCTGTTTGTTCACAGGAAAACAGTAAACTGCAGACCCAATTTCCAAAAAAAAGAAAAAAGTGTAATACAGTGCACCCACTTTGCTATTTTCTTAAGAGATTTTTTGTTCGATGTTTAATCAGTTCAGTTTTATTTATATAGCAACAAATCACAAAAAGATTAATCAGTGTTTCTGTCTTTCATTAATAACTTCATCTGTATTGCTGCCTTAATAAATGAACAACACTCCCCAGTGAGCTCCCAGGGATCGTAATCCCATTACCACTGAGTCGTCTGCTCAGCAGTCTGAGCTTTGCATCAGGGTGGGGCGGGTAGAAGTTAAAGGAGCCCTGCACTGCAGGACCAAAGGTCAGCACATGATGATGAACATTAGCATTGCACATGTCAACAAAGAGGAAGTGTAACCAGTAAATGTACCAGACCTGAGTGGGCTGGCTGACGATCAGAGAGCGCCCTCTGGAGGTCCCAAATATCACCTGATAGATGTAGTTGTTATCAATTTTCCAGAGATCTAAAATGTAGGCAAATAACTAATTTAAAACAGATTAATGATATAGATGATGATGATGCAAGTAGAGTAGAATACAAAGTAATTAAGTTAAAAACTATACCCCACAAAAAAATAAAAATCTGTAAATAAATATCACATTAAAGTAGGTTAAATGATTAAAGAACATTTCACATGGTTATAACGTGAAGCTAATATTTTAGCATCAAATGTCTCTGACCTGATCAACGGCCTCCCCATCAAACAGTTCCAGCTCTTGTGGGGTGCCATAGATGCGACCGACCACGTCGGCCCAACTGTTATGGTAGCGGAGCGGAGCTGTGACGCATACGTTACAGAAGAGGAAGAAAGCGCTTTTTCATTTTGACTCTGTTTGAACTACAAGTTTCTTTGGTCTGTCCATTCCCCATATTCTCCCTAAATATATTTTAATTTATTAACAATAACCTGCAAGAATGCAACAGTATTGTATGTATAGTGTGTATGCAAACAAATCACTAACAAATATGACAATTTTACAGTTTCAAAAACGTAGGTATGGCCTCAAAATAGAAATGTCATGTTTTGTGCAAGCCACAAACTAATATTTAAGATCATATAAACAAGAATGACCGTCCTGTTTGTAATACAAATAGGAGCTCATGGCTGTCACACAGTGGCAGGTTGTTAATCACGAAATGCCTTTTGCTAGTCCTATACAGGGCTCTTTTCTTAAAAGTAATGCAGGATGCTACTCATTTACTCCAAGGATAAACTACTACTTATTACAGTACTTTCACGTTTCTCTGTAAAATGACCTGAAACGCATTGTCCCATTTTTACCAGTAAACAATATAAACCTGTAGGCTGCAGTCTCACACATCAATCCAAATCCCTATCCTTATGAGGACACACATATGATTTTCTCTTAGTACTTAAGTATAAACAAAAAGCTGAAAACAGAAAGCAAAGATGAAAACCAGCACAAAGAAACAAAGCGATCCCCACAGTGATTCTGCTTTAGGGACATGAACAGGTCAAATCAGAGGCAGCAGCCTGACTGTTCATCTGTTTATTATCTTTTGAAGTTCAGGGTCTGGCTGCTGGGTTGGGGTCAGCATTCACTCAGCTTTAACATCACTCTGGGTTCTTGGCTAGTTTAATGTTAGCATGCTGTCTGTGTTAGCAATAACATTAATGTGGCAAGTGTAATTCCTGCTTAAGGAATTCAGGGCAAATCTCATCCAACCCTCAGGCACTGCCACCAAGGTTGTTTAATTTCCTCAGTGGCCTCATCTGCAGTAACGAGGGATCATTTCCAGACTCTGTTTCCTCTACAGGAGGTGTGTCAATGAGACTGAGGAGATTCTTGAATAACACAGATGACAGTCAGAACCCATTCCTGACCCAAAGGCACAAAGAGATAACTGTCTCATCCACCAGGCAACACCCAGACATATAGGCAGTGAGCCAAGACAATCTCTGAATCTTTTTCAAATATGCATGAAAGAGTAAAGCCAGTCACACTGTCATGACCTGACACTGAACAGAGGAAGACAGAGGACTTAAATACACAGAAGGGTAATTAGTGTGTGAAGTGTGAACACCTGGGGAGACACAGCTGACACAAATGAACATGACGCCACAGGGGGGAATAAAATGAAACAAACTGAACATGGAAACACTAGACTCTTCAAAATAAAACAGAAAACATGGAGACACATAGACATGACAACACAAGCTTGACAATTAGAACATGAAACCGGGGGATAGACTAACGCACAGGCATACCTGAAAGTAAAACACTGAGGATAAGACAGACTACGCGGAGGACAAGAAAAGACTTAAAATTACAGAGTTATAGATGAAACCAAAACTATAATGAAACTCAACTAAATCCTAATGAATAATAACAACACAAGAACTAAACATATTTCCTATGTAACATAAGGAATCAAAAATATAAAATAAACTCAAATTGCTGGGTCACAAACAGCCCCTGATCCACACAGTGATAGTAGTGAAATCACCCTGTATTTGAAGACAAGCAGAAACACATGTTCTCAGTCTTGTATCAGAGGTCGAAGGATTGCTCACTACCAGAGATGGGCATTAACGCGTTACAACTAACACATTACTGTAATCCGATTACTTTTTTCACATAAAGTAAGGGTTTTCTATCACAAAAAAAGTCATTAGATTACTGTTACTTTCCCGTAAGCACGCTAAACCGCGATTTTGTTTGTCAGAGTGGCTCATCAAGAATGGATAATATGGAGTGCAGGAGAGAGTACGACCAAACAGCGTTTAAAGCTTGAAAGTACTGACATTACTTTGAGTCTGATTCCATAAAAAGTGACAAAAACATTAGCGCCTGCTGTACTCTCTGCATGGGAATAAAACTGCTTTCTACAGCGATAAATTAAGCAATAAAGGAACTAATTACTTTTGAAAACAAGTAATCAATAAAGTAACAGGATTCGTTTTTGGAGAAGTTTGCATCTTCAAAGTTTGACAGGAGCTTACACTATGCACTTTTCTTGACTTTACTGAATCTCCCAAAAAAGTAATTATCATATTACTATAAAACTGTAAAAAAGCATAAACATATTGCAAACATCATTACTGACAATACTGTTACTCCACTTGGCACAGACCAAATGCTTTGAATTGAATACAAAAGGAAACAGATTTACTCCACACTTAAACATCCGTTATTTTGGCTGCAGTTACATTTGATCAGATCTAAAAAAATATCACTCTTAAAAAGATTTAAAACACAGTTACTCAGTTTACTCACGGACAGATCACACCACGTGATCTGCCATGGGTGACTACAACTGACTGCCAGAAGGTGGCGCCGTGGTTCACAAAACCTCACAAACATTTAAACGCTCTCAGACTGAGAGCAAAACACATATATGAGTGTGACTTTACTGTACGACACAATAGTTGATATACTTTGACATTATACTTTTTCCTATGCATATAGTGTCGGGAATGAAATGAAGGAGATGAGTGAAATGACAATTTTCGAGACAATAATAAAATGAAAGTGGCACTGACAAAGATACGTAAGGCAGAAAGCTGGAGGTGGTAGAGTTAAAGATGCTATGATTTTTGTTAAGCGTGAACACAAGAGACTCTGCCAGAGGAAATGCTAATTACTCATGCATGTAATACACATACTGTATACATCCTCTGGCCACTTTATTCGTTGCACTTAATAACGTGTTGCACCGCCTTTTGCCTTCAGAATAGCCTCAATTCTTCATGGCAGAGGTTCAGCGAGGTTCTGGAAACATTCCTCAGAGATTTTGCTCCATATTGACATGATGGCATCACGTCCTTGCTGCAGATTTCTCAGCTGCTCGTCCGAATGGATGCAAGTTTTTTTTTTTTTTGTCATGTGAATCACTTATCTCCCCAGTAGATGCCCTCATTGAGCTTCTAAACAGAATATTTGCAGCTTAGCACATATCTTCATACATCGATGAGCCGTGTATAATGGTACACAGTAAGGTACAGCTTTAGCCTGAATTTGTTAAATTGTCTGAGCTAATTCAGCTTTGCTTTTGCTATTGTTGCTCATTAGATGCTGATGTCCCACTGCAGAGGACTTATTTGTATCTCATGTGTGCTGAATTTGTATAAACTACAAAAGCAAAGCTGTTTCTTTATGGAATATTTAAATTCCCTAAGTGACCTTGTTGTTTTGTGACAGGAAGTGACCTGATTTGTGGCTCCTACGGTTATACTGGCAATCTTTACTTTGAATATAACTTCTGAGAATCATGAATGTTACATGCACACTCAGCTTCCAAAGTTTAGCAAAAAATCTCTAAATCCTAGATGTCATCTTATGCATTTTCCTTACTGCTCCTTGGTCATAATGCTACGAGCCCTGGTTCCAGTAATGCTTAGATTTAAGCGTGATCCTTTTCAGTGTGGTCTTGTTGTTCTCTGCGAGCGCTGAGCATATTAATTCAGAAAACAAAAGCCTGGGAAGCTGTCCATGTGGCTTATTTACTGAAAAGCTGCAGAAAACCGGGGCTACGTCCACATTCCCTAAGCCTCTGTAGCAGGAAGGGCACTCACTCTTTTTGAAAATGTTTTGCACATTTTTGTTGAAAGTCAGCTAACCCTCAATGTGAATGTTAAAGCCATAACTGCATTTTAGCCTTGTTGCATTTATCTATAAAAGTGCTCACTGACAACACAACACTGTTCCCTTCACAGTCCTGCTCATATTTAACAAGTTTTGTCTGCAGGCAAACAAATCAGATAAAATTGTGTAGCACTATTCCCTCCAAGAGATTTATCCGGTTGGGTGTGGGATTAAACCTTATTTCACAAACCATATCACCAATTTTTCATTAGCCCTTTAATTCCTATAGTATCCTAGGAATGAAGGATACAGTTTTTGTGAGTTTTTGAGACATCGGCATCATCAGTTTCTCTCCCCTGATAAACCTAAATACATTTTTAAAACAATGTCAGACAAATACAGCAAATGCAATACAAGTTAAAACTCGTATATGGAAATTAAAATGTAATTAATATTTAAACAAATTTGTCAGGTGGTTCAATAAACTCTCCATTTGCAAAAGACTAGAACTTTCTGGCAATTACTTCAAATTTCAGGCTTTAAGGGATTAATAAGCTCAGACCTCTGGCTCTGCCTCACCTTCTCCTCTGTGATGTGGCTGGCCTACACGTGGGACTAAATATTCATGCTAACAAGGAGTAAGAAAGCAAGCGCTGACCTATGACCTGTCCTAAGTATATGTTATTAGACTGGATCTGGAATTGAAAAACACAGATCCAAAGGAGCTACTGTGTTGGTGTGTAAGTGACTCTCAGCCATGACTGAGCGAGAAATCAGTACTTAAGTGTTGGTCGAAATACACGTCCTGTTGTAGCATAGTCACTGACTGAAACTGTGACTGAATCCAACCATAATCAAACAAACCTTGTACCAAGAAATAAATATTTAAAATAGATAATTGCCATTACAGGGCAATTGTGGCTCAAGAGTTGGCAGTTTATCTTGTAATCGGAAGGTTGCCGGTTCGAGCCCCGCCTCGGACAGTCTCGGTCGTTGTGTCCTTGGGCAAGACACTTCACCTACCGCCTACTGGTGATGGCCAGAGGGGCCGATGGCGTGATATGGCAGCCTCGCTTCTGTCAGTCTGCCCCAGGGCAGCTGTGGCTACAACTGTAGCTGCCTCCACCAGTGTGTGAATGAATAGTGGAATTGTAAAGCGCTTTGAGGGTCTTGAAAAGTGCTATATAAATTACTTTGACTTTGACTATTATTGTTACTTTGTGTATTTCATGTAAAAAAACAGCACTTTTGTCAATCATAAAAAAATGGTCTGAACATGTTTTTGTGCTGTGGCTAAGAAAACCATCTAACATGAAATAGTTTTATAATATACAACATCATATTTCACTAAGATCTTCAACACTTCACTGTCCCAGTCCTGCATCCTGCCGTGCCTAAAGTCAGCCACAATTGTCCCACTGCCAAAGCGTACTAACATTAGCAGCCTCAATGACTACCGACCAGTTGTTCTAACACCTGTTATAATGAAGTGCTTCGAGAAACTGGTCCGACGTCACATCATGTCCTGCCTGCCACCCACACTCTACCTGCTCCAGTTTGCATACAGAGCTAACAGATCAACTGAAGATGCCATTGCTACAACACTCCACGCCACCATCTCTCACCTGGAAGTGCAGGGCCGTTACGCCAGACTGCTCTTTGTTGACTTTAGTTCTGCTTTCAATACGATACGCCCGGACAGACTAACAGTTAAACTGCTGGAAATCGGACTTCCTTCTACCACCTGCCGCTGGATCAGAGACTTCCTCTCAGACCGTGTACAAAGAGTTAGAGTGGGGCCTCATCTTTCCTCAGCCTTAACACCGTCTCTCCACAAGGCTGTGTACTGAGTCCCCTACTGTACACCCTGTACACACATGACTGTGTTAGACGACAACTCAGTCATCAAGTTTGCAGATGATACCACCGTGGTGGGGCTCATCTCTGGGGGAGATGAGACGGCGTACAGAGCTGAAGTTCAGTGGCTGTCAGATTGGTGTGTAGATAACAACCTGAACCACAATACCACCAAGACAAAAGAACTGGTAGTTGACTTCAAAAGAAGGAAGTCTGAGCTGCAGCCCGTCAGCATCAACGCGGAGTGTGTGGAAAGGGTCTCCAGTTTCAAGTTTCTGGGTGTGCACATAGACACAGACCTCCAATGGAGCTCTAACATCTCTGCGGTTTTAAAGAAGGCCCAACAGCGTCTCCACTTTCTGAGAATCCTCAGAAAAATGGACCTGAAGAAGGAGCTGCTGACCGTCTTCTACCGCTACTCCATTGAAAGTGTGCTGACATATTGCATTGGTGTGTGGTTCTCCAGCTGCACCACAGCACACAGAAATGCACTCCAGAGGGTCATCAATATGGCCCAAAAGATCATTGGACATCCTCTTCCCTCCCTGAAGATGACAGCACTCGCTGTACAGGTCCTTCATTTATAACAAGGTGTATTTATAACAAGGTGCAATAACAATTAATGTGCAATAATAACAGAGTGCAATTCAAATACACTTACCCTTCTTTTTTATTACTAAGTTAATATACTGTGTTGTGTTGTTTGTGTTGCGTTGTGATGTGTCATATCGTGTCGTGTTGTGTTATATGTAGTGCCGATGTAGGACAGTTTTCCAATTTTATTGTACTATTGTACTATGTATGACTGTGCAATGACAATAAAGAGTTATCTCTATCTCTTATCTCTATATTATAGTACATAGAATCTACAGACATTGAATCAAAGAATCTATTTTATCAAGTAAGTGATGATTCTTTTAAACATATATTTTAAAGCCATCTCTCCATTTGTTAGTTTATGCTAATTTGATTGCAGACACATTTTAGATCCGTCTTGACCTTTTCAAACAACAGTGTTACTGCTCCCAGCACCACTGCTTCTCAGATAGGTGCCAGTACTTTACCAAATCCATTGATAAACCCAAAATGTGGAGCTTAGTTATGAAACAGCATCTCTCCTTGTGTTCACTTTGTAATAATCTTAGTTGGTTTCTGGGTAAGTAGGCCCTGTTCTTAGCAGTGAGCAGAGATTTCAGAATTGCTTCCTAATTGTTTAACTGTTATTAAAAATATACCTCCTCTGTGTATATATCTAAAATAATGAAATGCATAAAACTGTTTCATAAAACTTCTATATAGGAGATTTTAGTCAAACAACAAACTTATTTAAGATAAATGTAAACAATAGCATTGTCTTATGAACAGCACATCCTATTTTAAAGAAAAAATTCAGGGAATATTATTTTTAGAGTTATTTAGGATAATAATTTTTCCCAGACAGGAAATTATACAACAGCTTTCAGAGGCTGGGAACTTCCAGTGGCCTGAAAAATAATCCTCGTTCAGCAAGAATTTACTGGGAATAGATGTGCCCCTGAAGCAACTTCACAGCGGATGGTGACCAGTATTTGCCAGTAGTTTCAGTCTCACATATGTTTGAAAGGAATACCAACAAAACAGAGTTTTATTAGATGCTGGATTCAACATGCATATTTCATTCTTTTTTTGAGGTGTGTCTTTTCACTTTTCTGGCAAAACATATTGATTTGCAGGCATGCATCTGGATGGACACATCATACTTCTGGAAAGGCACTGTGCAGTACTGGAACTTAAGCAAGGAACGATGCAAAAGTGAACTTTTACAATGCAAGAGGACTTTCTCAGCTGGTTTTTTTCTACTCTACATAATGACACACTTTTCCTCTGATAAGCTTTTGTGAGTTTAAACTGAGTGCAATCACTGCAGCTACTGTATGTGAACTGCATGCAGTGATAGTGGAGCAGAATGAACTGCAGGATAGTGAAGCACTGGCTTCTGACCTCGAGTGTGATACGGGGGATGTGTGTCCCCCACACAAAGGAGAATAAATTTCCAAAGTTTGTTCAGCTCTGAGTCAGCGTTACAGTAGGTCACTGACCCACACAAATTCCAGACCACATAATCCTACGAAATACACCTTTAAACTTTGATATTAAATCTATAGTATGTTTTCAATATTTAAACAAATTAAAAACACAATTGCCCTGCTTATTAAACTTTTATATTTAAGAGGATGATTCTGTAGTTCTAGTTTCATATTACTGCTTTACTGGGGAAATGACTAAACAAGTACGCTCTTTACATATTCATGCTGCACTTTATTCCTGCTGCATTTTAGTCATTAATGTATCTGGCCTTATGTGACATTGAAGATTACCTAACTCACTTAACAATGTAAACTGATGCAGCATTTTTCCACTGGGTCATTTACTTGTAGAAAGACGTGTGTAGCTTTTATGGCTGTCTGTGGAAGACTGTACTGTGACAGCAAAAATTGACAGGGAGCACAGAGGTGGCCTTGGATTCTGCTAAGTAAAGTACAATCTGGTCTAAAGTGCAAAAAATGTTCACTCTGCTAAGTAAGTATTGGTTTTGGCAGGCCACCAGAACCTGTTAGCCAGAATGTAGGAAAAGAGCCAACCTTTGAAATGAACTCTAGCAGACTGTAGCACAGGCAGCACATAGCAATGCAATTCAATTCAATTCAATTCAATTCATCATCAACAACAACAGTTGCTTCTGTGATTATTTGCAATTAATTTCTAACGACATACAAAATGAAAAGTGCTGTGAGTGTGCATCCATAATGTTTCTGCACATTCATACAGGCATTATGCACATAATGGAGGAGACGATCACGTGTCACAAAATAAGCCACACGACAATACCAAACAATTTAGAACAAAGGGTGCAACATCACAAGATGACATCAAAGTCCAATAAAGTAATGCAATAAAGTCATGATTGCCAATAAATTTATATATCAATAAAGACGTAGTTTGACAACTATTAGAATAGTCTGGGGTTTTTCCAACCCTGCTGCTCAGACAGAAACCACCCTCACTGATATCTCAGTTGTTTTGTTGTATAAGCATGGTATATATGAGAAAAATAGCATTTCTTTTTTATAACACATGTCATCTAATGTTTGTTTTGATATTTTAAAAAGTAAAATTACTGCAAAACAATTCACTTGAATTTTAGACAGGAAATACGCAAGAAATGACGCATATTTTATCTCCTTTCTTTTTTTTAACCACAAACATTTCCCAGACATTGACGCCCCAACTGCAGAGGAAGTCTCACTTTGGTTCATTGTGCACAGTCGCTGTAGACCGTAGCCTTTTTTAACCTCTGTGCCCCTTAGAGTGGTTTTGCATGTAGGTCAGTGAAAGCTGTACTCATAGAAACATCACTGATTAACCTTGAGTTGGAACACCTAGACCCATTACACTTTCATCAGCCTTAAATCTGTCCTTTATCGCCTGTTACGTCAGAGTGTCATTAAATGCAGTTAAAATTAAAATGTCTCAGCTACTTAAAAGTGCTGAACAAGCACTTTTCCTTGGAGTAGGTTAAGGGGTTGTATGAGATGAAATATTGATGTCTTACAGTCACATAGGTTTATACGGTAAAGGTATGGACTGTATATGTATATGCTGACGTTGTAGCTTCTGACAGAAACACACAACGAACACACTGACTAACAGTCTATGAACTAGTACAAACCAGTTTTTGTAAACTATCAGATTTGATGCAGGAGAACAAAAGAAACAAAAGCATGATTGCGTTAATCTGGTTATGTGTACTCAAAGTTCCCAGCAAGAAGATTTTGAGGAAAGGAAAATCAAAAACTCAAAAACAAAAAGGAAACCAGCTACGGACTGAACAAGATAAAATGATGTAAACCCTAAAACATGTATAATGTAGTTAAACTGTAGGTAACCTGATCATTCATAGACTTATAGACAAGATTGGATTAAAATCTTTAAAATTATTACAATTGTAATAAAAATGTACAATCTATAGTCTAGTAGGACAACCAAACCGAAATCAGACACTTTCACCAAAACTGTGTGGAAACTGTCACTACGCTTTCCACAATGAACTCACTTACACACACACACACTGTGGGTTTACCTGCTTGTTCACCCACACACAAACCACTGCTGTATCAGTTTTGTAATAAAATGACAAATCAATTATGTGCCGAAATTTCCCCGCAACCTACACATGAATCAGGATGTCTCTACACTACACATGTCAGAGACAGATCCTGTATAAAACAGCACATGCATATGCTTCATGACCATGAAGCGTATCCTGACCCTTAAACTGATTTCTGAATCAAATCAATCCTCATGTACAGTTCAAACTATGGGCAGGACATTTTTCTTATATACATATGACCTGATTGAATATGATTTCAGCACAGACTCAAAACAAGTTTCTTCAGTTGCACGCATACAGAACTTTACTTTTTCTTTAGCAAGACTGAGTAAATTGTTTTTTACATATGAGGTTTAAGTAATGACAAACTGTCAAAACATATTTTTACATTCTGTATAACTGTTTTAGGAAATATCTCTACAGGATGACATCAAAATGAAATAATCTACTGAACCTGTTCAAATTTAATGCTTAACCGGGAACAACATTCAGTTTTGAGTCTAGCTTGTTTGCAACAATTAAGATGCGTTAGAGGTTACATGTCCAGCAAGGCCCGACAGTGATAACTGAATAAGCCTGAATGCGGCCTTCTTCTTCTTCTTCACTGCCATTGTTGGTGTATTCAGATGGTTCATTGTGTAATAACAAGTGCTCACCAGCAGAAAAGCGTAACATTTACAGCACTGACACACTGTTGTGCATGTGAGTCCTGCATGTGAATACAAAAAACTATTAAGTATTAAAAAGTATTATTGCTCTATCTTGGGTGTGCTTTTTGCATTTTCTTAGCATTGCCCAATAGCTGCTGCTCTATTACCAAACCACAAACACTTTGTCTACCATTACAAAAAACACAATAATAACTATATTTAGTGATGACGTCATGGGAAAATGAAACTGCCAGCTTGTTGAACGTATCTGGATGAGTATCAGTGTATTTTGTGGGAAAGGTTAAGTACACCACTGGTAGTAAACAACATCACCCCCTTATACGCATAACACAAACTGAAAACCGGTCCATGAAAATCGTCTCTGTGCAAGAGTGTTTAAGGGTTTTCGCTCAAAGTTTTAATGGGATTTTTGAAAAGGATTTCCTTTGATCTTTTTTGATACTATTTATTTGTAAATTTTCATCGTCCTGTTGAAAGGTCCAGTCCATCTTCATCTTTTAGTCAAGTTATCCTGAGCTCTCTGAATAGATTAATTGAATCGTTGAGTCAGTGACTGCACACTGACCATTTCCTCATCATGCTCTACAGTTAATATATGAGACCCATTTTATTGAAAGCTACCTTTGGTCTGGTGAATATATCTCCTTTTCACTCATCTGCACAGATAATTTGACTAAATTGGATTTTAATTTAGGGACGTCATGAGCTTTCCTCTATCACTTCTCATAAACAACAACCGGTGAACTAGTAAAACTGACTGTTCTGCATGAATACTTTTATTTTAGGTGAACTCATAAAGCGGCCTTTTAATATTTAGCCTATATGCACTTGAAATTCACTCCACATATCTCTATGCATACTGTACATTAATATAATAATGTACAGTATGCATAGTGCAATCTACGTGAAAAATCGTGCTCATTGTTTTTTTACACCCATCATCACTCTAATGCTGCTCGTGCTCGAAAAACCGGTCGGTCACGGTCAGCACGTGCCAGTGTTGTGCCACAAACTCCCGTCTGTCTCCTCCCGTCTTTGTACCTTCAAGACATTTCGCTGTGAAGGACGGTTTACGTCTCAGCGCTGTTGTGAATGCAAACGAGACATTTCCGGCGTTTCTTACTTCAAGTTAAAAGCTTTGAAATGGTGATCCAGCTTGATGCTTTTATTGTGAAGGAACTATCGGAGATGCACATAGGTGTGTTTATCGAACTTCAATAAGTTTTTCTTTTCTTTTGTCCTCAGCGCGGGTGAAAAACTCGGGCTGCACGTAACCGAAGCTGCTCACTGCAAAGGTCGGTGCTGGTAACCAGAACACGGAGGGCCCCCTCCCCCTCCACCGACTCATACAACTTTTTTGTCGCCTAGTCGTCGCCAAAAACCAAAAAAACATCTACAGCTTATACAAATTTAAATTACATACATACATTTAAATCCTACACTCCTCTTGCAGGATTGAGGAAATAGTTCGTACGTGCATGCGTGCATGGATGTTTTATGGTATTTGTGTTCTTGTGTGTGAGGCTGCGTGTGCATGTGTGTGATGTGGACTCAGTAGGATTTTTTTTGTGGTTTTTTGTATGTCTGGCTGGAGTCGTGCAGGGAACAGACAGGGTTGAAGAAGAGGTGGAGCAAGAAATGTTCTAGACAGTATTGCTAAGAGCAACGTGTTCTTTCATCTGAAAATCTTTTTAGGATCTCAGGATGGCCTGTGCACACGGACAGCTGTTTTCAACTGTGATGAACCCTGTCACTCCATTATCCCACTGTGCAAGACTAGTTTCTTGCACGTTAACTGCTGTAAACATGCACGTTTCAGTCAGCACAGGATAACTACATTTAAAGCACGATGTCAGCATCATCGGGAACATTATGAATCTCACATTAAAAATAAATCCAAGTAGGTCCTCTTTGAGTCGATTATAACAAGGAGGTAGGAGTGTTCCTGCAGGTGTGTGCACGCGTGTCAAGCTGACATTGCTGACTGAAGAATGCATCAGTTGTGTGTTTTTGACAATAAGTGCATGCATCTGCTTGTTTGCACGTGCATTTACTGTATATACTCATATCTGTCCGGGTAAATCTATGTTTATTGATCTGTTTACTAATCAATCCTGTCACTGTGTCACAGTGGACACTGTCTAATTTTTATCTTTTTCGCTCTATTGGTTTTGTGTAAGAATATCAAGGCTGATTGCTGACCCCAGAATGTACCCATTGTAATCTTCTGACCTCTTCGGCTGAACATGAACAAACCTATGTCATTATTGCTGAAGAAAATTGTGGAAAAATCTGGTCAAGAAAGTGAAGTTATTTGGAAAGTACAAGCTCAACTCAGCTCTGAACAAATTGGATTACTGAATCAACAGCTCAGCGTGTTCAGATCATTTGGGGCCCTTGAAACATTTGTTTGTTAATCTAAACGGTCAGCACTGAAAACTCATCTTTTCTAAATGGTCAATACTACAGTTGAGGTCCTTTTTGTTAAGACTTTATAAAAATCTTATAAGAAATGGGAAGGATAAGATAAAAAATCATAGGTGCAGGCAGATGTCATTGCAATCATCAAGTCATTCAATATAAAAATGTACTGAGGTAGCGTAAACCCAATAACTCTGTTCTAACTGGGTGTTTTCTACAGACCACCTTCCTTTATTGCCTCATCTTTCCTGATTTGATGCCAAGCCGTTGACCATTTCCCCTTTTATATTGTTCAAAGGAAACCTGAGCGAGCCAGCTGCAAGAAAGTCCTTGTCCACTGTCATATTCTTATATATAGTTTCTTATATATAATATCTTATATATAATTTCACTGTTTTAGTGATGCATTTACACATAAGGAGCTTTTCAGTATCTGGTGTTAACTTTGCTGTGCATGATTCATTTTAGTGTTCTGGATCATTTTGCACTAGTTCTTTAAAATCTTCATCTGCAAAGCTCTCATGAAGTGTAGCTGTAAGATGAATGTACTGGACTGAAAAGTGCAACAGTGGTGTCATTCACCACTCATCCACATCTTAGCTTTGACACAGAATTCAGCTGTGCTCCTGCTAACCTTAATGGTAGAGCTGCAGAGCAGGTCAAGCTAATGTATCACTAGCTTTGGCTTTCAGGCGCTGTTGTGTAATCCCTGCATGAATACGTGCAGCCCGTGTAAGCTGTGTGAAGAGGGAGTGGGAGGGTTAATGTTCACTGAAGCTTGATTCAGCAGTTGTCCTGCTCATATAAAAAGCGGGAATGGCAGAGACTCAAGTTCAAACGCTTCATCAGCGCTGAGAGTCCTGACTGCTTCTTTAAGAGATTTTTATCGGGACATTCATCTCCATTCAGCCATGGGAGTTGCATATAGCGTTGGAGAGTAAGTAGAACAAATCAGTATATCTATGAGCATTGTTATGCTGGGTGCTGGGTGATTATGGTGGTGCTAACTGCATTTGAATCAGACAAAGCTTTAGTTAGTTTCAGCTAATTCAAAGAAGTAAACGTGCCCTAAAACTGCAGAAACGTAAAAGATTTTGATTGCACGTCAGATTTCAAGTGCATGCAAAAAGAAACTGTCATGTGAAAATGTTGAAATGAGTGTTTTTTTTATGTTGGATGCGTACATTGTGACATACGTTGAACCAAAGGAAGCAGTCTTAGTCATTGAGTCACTGAGATTTCCTTTCAAGAGTTTGCTGGCTTGCAGCAAAGAGTCTGGCATGGTAAACCAGAGAGGGATGGAAGAGACTAGAGGGGATTTCTGAACTGTCAGTCATGTCTGATTGAAACTGTAGACAAAGCAGACTCCAACATGGACAGATGGAAATAGTGATTTCTCATTCCCACACATGTTCCAGGATTAACTCAAAGATGATAATTGCTCAAAAAGGTTAAAACAAGTATAACTGTTGCAGTTTATTTCCAGGTACATCTTAGATTGCAGAGGCTTTTTTTTTTTATAGTTGTTATTATATTGTAATTTCTATGGAAAATGGAGAAAATGTAGCCTGTGTTGTTATTCAGTATGAGTAACTCTTTAGTTTTCTGATATTGCCATGTCATTGTGCTTCTTAGCATTTTACTTGATCTCAGGAACCCTTTAAACTCTTTATCTAAGGTATAAGAAGTCAACCATCTACAGCTATATAAGTATACTGGTAACCTAAAAACCCCCTAAATTTTATCTTTTTTTTTTACAGGGTTGACCACCTCTACACATTCTTTGCGCAGTGGTCACCAGAGGTCTGCCACAAAGGCGACAAGAACCAGTGGAAACCGCATTACGTCATCAAAGACAAAAATCAGAACCACATTCTGGTTGTGGAGAAGGACATCGCAGCGATCAATAAGATCCTCAGCAAGCCCATCAACACCGCCGCTAAAAAGTGGGAGGTAAGATATACACAAAAACATACATTATTATATCTCGAAGGTTAAGCACACACAGAACACTCCAAGAATCAGCTCTCTGATGCTCAGGTGTTCTTACGGTGCTTAAAAATGTTTTTAAACCACCTTTCATTAAAACAAAAAAACCCAAATACTTTTTAGTTTGAATATTCATGGATAGTTATACTTTAGCTCTAAAAAATATACATAATATTCATATTATGTATTATTCATTTGCACATACTGGTAGGTTAACAATTACAGAAACATAAAACATGATTTTGTTAATTACCAATACTGTTAATTTAGTGCGGCTGTGGCATAAACCTTATAATGAGTGGTGGCCTGACAAATTTGTTGGCAGTTATTGTTAAAAGTTAAAAGTGAGGCTGTGGGAATGCCCTCTGTCTATATATGGACATCCTGTTTCCTTCTACAAACCTAACCCAGATTTTGTTTTCCTGTTTAGTGAGAAAAGAAACTGTTCACTGTCAGAGTTGACCAATGTGCAAACGTCTGCTAAGATTTCCAACCAATAACACTTCAGACATTGAAAGGGAAAGTAACTCAGTGTATATAAAAGAGCTGCTGGATGGCAGTTTGGTTAGCAGACATGTGGTACAGCAGAAAGCAGCGCTTGACAGGGAAATCAGGAGCTATGAAGCACCTACCAGAAAATATTAAGGTGCTTTACATTGCCAGTGACTGTATGGAGCCTTATGTTGAGGTAAGATTACTCTGCTGAATGTATTCATGTTAGGAAGTGCAGTGAAGTTACTGTGGAGGTTCAAATGTTTTTCTGTCACCATACTTTGCTGCTTTGTTGCCATCCAGTAGTTCAGTTATTGTGGTACTTGTGCTCAGTTTTAAATAAATCAAAACTTTTTAATATGCAAGGCCCCTAAACTTTTCTCGAGTAACAAAAATGCGACAGCAGTGAGTATTACTGTGACAGTAAGCAGGGAGCGAATTTGTTTGATGACAATGAATATATCTTTGCAATTTTCTGCTTGCCTCACAGATCATCACTGTGAAAGACTCCAAACGCCGCCAGAGTCTGTGCAGCTCAGACGACTCTGAGGCAGAAGAACTCAGTTACCACGATGTTCTCCCTGTCCTCAGCGACCACAGCCTTCTGCTAGATGACCACCACCTGGAAAAAGTTAGTAAAACTAACCTTCACATTAAACTAGCTGGACATTTGGTGCAGATCACAATCATCAGAGGTTTTTCTCTGAAGGTATTGAGAAAATTATTATTAGTCTGTCAGGACATAATCTGATGAGCAACTCTTTGTCAAACAGCTTGCTGCTCAAATGCCAGCAAGGACCCAGGGTTATCAATGGCAGCTGGTCTACAGCACAGCCGTCCATGGGAGCAGCCTGAAGACTCTGTACAGGAACATGGCTGAGGTGGACAGCCCTGTGCTGCTGGTGGTCAAAGACATGCACAAAAAGGTTTGTATCCTGCTCTTTAGTCTCCAAGAATTTTCTGTACCAAGAAAATGAGACGGATTCCTCCATTACCAGCATCTCCTTTAACAAACTGGTGTCTTGGTGTATTTTCAGGTGTTTGGGGCTTTTTCTTCAGATCCATTCAGAGTCAGTAAATACTGCTACGGTACTGGAGAAACCTTCTTGTTCAGCTTCAATCCCGACTTCCAGGTAAGAGTTGAACTTTTATTAATGTTTTACCTCTAGTCTATTTACAGGATGATTTTTCATGAAATTATTTCACTTATTGTAGAAATCTGCACAGAGTTTAAGATGTTTTTATGTCTTTGTTATCTAGGTATACAAGTGGAGTGGGGTGAACTCGTACTTTGTGAGTGGAAACTGGGATTCATTGCAGCTCGGTGGAGGAGGGTAAGTTATACATTTATTTATTTATTTATCAGTGAGTTTTCAAAGATCTGATATTAAAGTTCTATTGTTCTCTCTGTCTTTAGGAGTGGCTTTGCCCTGTGGCTGGATGCTGATCTGTACCGTGGTTCAAGCTTTTCCAGTCCGACTTTTCACAATGCACCTCTCTCCACAAATGAGGACTTTATTGTACAAGACCTGGAGGTCTGGACTGTGCAGAATTGACTGTGAACATCTAAAAAGCCGAGCTAAAAACAAAGCAGGACCTGTTGTTCTGTGTGGAGCTCCCAGACTTCAAGACGTGTGGGCCGTTTAGCCACTACTGTACGTATCCTGATGGAGCGTCTGCTGTCGTCTCTGCACATGGTTCAGAGTTCCTCTTGTACAGTATGAAGCCTGCTGACGGGGCTCTCGGGCTTTCTGCCTGCTGGAGCTGTGCCTATTGAAGATGAGTGCCTCCCTGTAATTGTGTAGTTCAGGGTCATGCCACTTCAGCTGCAGCCTCTGTGCTAAGCCCAGTCAGTAACTGGCACCTGAAGCTCAAAGACCTCCTAGACTTTCTCTCTGATTAAAGAGAGCAGCATTGAATGAAAGGTTTGCAACCGCTGTAATGAGATTCAAGATTTAAGAAAGAATCTATTTTTATTTTATTTTTACATGAATGCATATTTATAAAAAGATGATTTTAAAAGGATTTTTTACAGTTTGCATTTCTGTTGAAGTATCAATGTGTTGTCATATTAAATTAAGTATTTAATAGTAAATCACTGTAACACTGGTAGGACCAAAAACAGCTGATCTGGTTTTAACATTTTCCATGTAAGTGAGGACCAAAATAGGAGCGCTGAAAGTAATATAAGGACAACATTGCACTACAAAAGCTGATTGTCTGCTAGATGTGCTGCTTGAGGAAGAAGGGACCTTAAGTGAAAAATGTTCTGCTTTATGTAAATGAAGCAACCAGACTGTGAAAAACACTTTGAATAAAACGTCAAACACATGGATTTGACGTCAAATAGACAGATGTTTATCATCTGTGCATTTAAATACACTGTTCAGGAAATGGCAAAAAATGGTACATGACCGTCAGGCAGTGCTGGCGCTGCCACTGTTTTCTTGTGAAATCACATTAAAAGTTTGTGTTTCCTGTTATACTCGAGTAGAGGTGTCATTTTTTACTATACGCACTTTCACCACATCACTGAGTTAGTTACTTGTTATGAGGAATACAAAGGGACTAAACCTTGTGTGTCATTTTTAGGTGATTTCCTTATTTTAATCGGAAGCTGAGCTTTCGTGCAAAATTATGAATGAATATAAACAAGGAAATATTTCCGATTGAAGAAGCCTAAATACACGTTTACATTTTAAATCAAACTGGTAGTCTCACAGACATGAAAACTTCAGATACTTAAGAAAGCTTATCAATCCAAAACATTTTGTACAGTTTTGTAGTAAAATATATTTGTGGAAATTTTAGTCTCATTTCCAGCAACATCAAAATAGTTTTAAGCAACAGAGGACGAAAGAGATATTGTTGTTTGACTGTTGAAAAAAAGGTAAAATTCACACTTAGCTCAGAGGGAGGAACTGTTTCTCAGATCTGTGGGCCAAAGTGTGTATTATCATTATTACTGGAACATTAGCTAACATTTTAAAAGTCTCTCTTATCAAGTGTGTTTTATCAGCTGTGGTGTTGATGTCAGACGTCAGAGTGTTCACATACCCACTTATGATTCTCTATATTTAGCCAAGGCATCTCAGTCGATGAGATAATAGTCCCATATCAGTCTTTCCGTATTATTCTGACTTATTTCACATGAGCAATCTTCATTGCCAAATGTTGGTTTTCCATTTATTCTTTTCTTTTCAGCTACCTGATCTTAGCTCAGCCGAGATCAGGGATGTCAAACTCATTTTAAATCAGCTGCCACATAGAGCGCACTTTGATCTTAAGTAGGCCCGACCAGTAAAAATCCCCTTTTTGTCAGTGGAAAAAAGTTTACCTACACAGCCGATCCCTGTGATATCTAAATATAAGAAAAGAAGTGCAATTTCAACAGCATTTCTCAGTTTTACCACATAAATAATGAAACATAATGAAAGAAATCTGTCAGCATGACTCTTTGGGCTTCATTTGTAAACAATACATCTGTGAAATTACAGAAAAGGTTCAGATAGCTCATTGCCCAGACTGCCTTGTAATCATAAAGGAGTAATAGCCTATCTACCTTCCTATAAAGATGTTGATTTAGTAACAAATCTTTTTACTAATCATTGTCTTTCTTTTTTAGACAATCAAAACCAGATTAGCTCCTGTTTTAAAGTCACCCACCTGGATAATTGACAGGATTCCCTTTTGGAAAGTTGAGTAATTATGGAGGAAAACTCATTTACATGTTCATCTCCTTCATTTTATTTAACACTTCAGTTCGAGATGCGAGGGCTGCCTGTTTCTCAGACTTGGTTTCAAAGAGCAGAGGTAACCCCAAGGTACTATTTGACACCATAAGTGATATTGTTGCTCCTGCTCCACCTGTTGTCCCAATTTCATGGAATGAAGATTAGATTAAAAATGTTTCTTTCTTCGTTGAAAAAGTTAGTAATGTGAGGAACAGTATCTCTCCTTCTCTGTCTCTGTTGTCTGCTCCAACTCAAGCTAGGCCTGTTATTTTAGAAAGATTTTTACCCGTGTCCTTACCTGAGCTTGTCAAATTAGTTACTTCAATGAAAGCATCCTCTTGCTCTCTTTATATTTTTAGCTGGATCTTTGTTTAAAAATGTCTTTCAGTCTATCGGTCCCTGTGAGCTTACAATTATCAATACTTCTTTGGTTTCTGGTCAGGTCCCTGTTTACTGTAAGCATGCTGTCATTCACCCACAGTTTAAGAAAAACAAGCTTGACACTTCTTTGCTTAGCAGTTATAGACCAATTTCAAAACTACCATTCATCACTAAGACTTTAGAAAAGGTTGTGGCTAACCAGCTCATAGCTGTTCTGGATGACTACAGCATTCTGGAAAAATTCCAGTCTGGCTTTCGTACAGCTCACTTTACTGAACCTGTACTTCTTAGAGTCTCCAGTTACACCTTGATGAAATGTGATGCAGGAGAATGCTCTGTTCTTTTGATGTTGGACCTGACCTTTGCCTTTGATACTGTCAACCATCACATTTTGCTAGATAGGCTGAGACACTGTGTGGGTATATCTGGGTCTGCTTTGATCGGTTCGCATCTTATTTGTGTGAACGATCCTTTTCTTTGGCTACCTCTAAGTTTATGTCTTCTTCTGCTTCTTTTGCATATTCTGTGCCACAAGGTTCTGTATTGGGGCCTTTGCTGTTTTTGTTGTATTTATTCCCTCGTCCGCACCTTCTGAGCAGTTTTAAGGACATTTCTTATCACTGCTATGCAGATGAAATTCAGTTGTATATCTCCTTTAAGCCCCAAGGTGTTTCCAAGTTACAGATTTTGCATAGGTGCATAGACTTTATCAGAGGTTGGATGGCTGACAACTTTCTTTAACTTAATGAGGAGAAAACCAAAGTCCTTGTATGTGCTTCTCATAATTGTTTGCCCAAGGTTATGGAAAATTTAGGTCCTCTTGCTACATTTGGCAAATCTTCTATTAGGAATCTTGGTGTAACTTTTGATTCAACTCTGACTTTGGACGCTCATGTTAAATCTCTGGTTTGATCCTGTTTTTATCACTTCCCCAGCAGGTCCCTGAGGTCATGTGATCAGGGCTTGTTGGTTGTCCAGCACACAAGGCTGAAATCGAAAGGTGACAGAGCTATGGCATCGTGGCCCCCAGACCCTGGAACTCTTTTCCTTTGAGCTTGAGATCTGTAGACTGAGTGGTCCTCTTTACAAATCAGCTAAAAACTCGTCATTTTAAACTTGCTTTTGGTTCGTTTTTGTTTCTATGTTTTAGCTTCTGTGAAACACTTTGTGATTTTTATCTTGAAATGTGCTATACAAAGCCATCTTACAGCTGATATAATCAAAAATAAAAAGTTAACTCATGTAATTACAAACTCAAACTCATTTCTTAGTTTAGCGACAATTTTTTTGACATTTAAAAAAAAAAAAGCATATCATATTTGTCCTTGTCAATCGACTGGCCTGCTCCCCTGCTTCTTCTGTGTGTATGTGTGTGTGTGTCCAACATGGGCAAACATCAGGCCAGAAGGATTTCCCGTCCCGTGAGTACGCCAAATTGATCATCACATTTTTTCTTCATTGGAACCTGGAAAGGAGTGTGTCACGGGAGCGGAGCTGTTGGGAATTGTCAAGGGTTGGCGTTTCACCACCAGACGAGCACTGTGCAGGAGTTTGGAGCACCACAGAGGAAGCTACGTCGTTGGAAACGGTTAACTTTATTGTTCTCTATTTCACTGTAAATAAACTCACTGTTGCTAACTGGAAAGTCCTGCATTTGCATCCTGTTCTTGCACTGAACCTGACAATAATATTACATTAATCATGGAATAAAAGTACAAGATTTCTGACATAAAATCACATAGTAAAATCCAATTAATAAAAGTACTTTCCTGAAATTTTAAGCCTCATTAATTGCATTACAACAGTATAGGACAAAATTATTAGGTAATTTCACTGATTTTACACATGCAAATACATTTTTTAAATATGAAAATCTGTAAAAAAAAATAGCTTGTGGGGATAGGTTAATTGGATAATCCAAATTGCCACTAGGTGTGAATGCGAGTGTGAATGGTTGTCTGTCCCTATGTGTTAGCCCTGCGACAGACTGGCGACCTGTCCAGGGTGTACCCCGCCTTTCGCCCTATGACAGCTGGGATAGGCTCCAGCACCCCCCGCGACCCTGAAAAGGATAAGCGGAAGCGAATGGATGGATGGATGGATGTAAAAAAAAAAATACAATTTAAAGTTAAAAATCTTTACGTTATTATCCTATTAAAAGCACATGAATTTACCGTATTTTTCCATAATGGCAAATTTAAATTCTTTTTTTTTTTCTTGCACCCGAGTTGCTGAAATCCTAGCACTTTTTACATTTTTTTTTCTTTTTTGCTGATGTACATGATGACTCTTGGATTTAAAAATCCACTCTGGTGGTATACAGATGCAATACTATAAACAATTTTGTTACTGAATAATTTTTTCGGGAAATAATTAACAAAGGTCTTCCAAAGTTGATATTCTCAAGCTCTCTTACACTCAGGCATTTTTACACAGCAAGCCCTCCTTAGTGACTTACAGTAAGTGCAATCACAGAGCTTGGTGGTTATCCCTGAGGGTGTAGGGTCTATATATGGACATCCTCTTTCCCTCTACATCCCAGAACCAGACCTCACTTTCCTGTTTAGTGAGAAAAGAAACTATTCACTGTCAGAGCTGACCAATCAGCAGACATCTACTCAAATGTCTGACCAATAAGCCTGCAGACAGAAAGAGAAAGTAACCCAGTGTATATAAGAACTGCCTTCATGGCAGTTTGGTTAGCAGACATGTGGTACAGCAGAGAGCAGCGCTTGACAGGGAAATCAGGAGCTATGAAGCGGCTGGCAGAAAATATTAAGGTGCTTTACATCGCCAGTGACTGTATGGAGCCTTATGTTGAGGTAAGATTACTCTGCTGAATGTATTCGTGTTAGGAGGTTCTGTGGAGGTTCAAATGTGTTCTGTCACCATGCATTGCAGTTTTGTTGCCATTCAATAGTTCTGGTTTTGTGGTTTAAATGATTTGCAACCTTTGTACTTAAGGCCATTAAACTTATATATGTAATGCAGTAAAAACTTCCCAAATAACAAATAAAAGGAGAGCAGTGGATAGCAGTGTAACATGATGACACTTTTTCTGCTTGCCTCCTTCAGATCATCACAGTGAAAGAGTCCAAACGCTGCCAGAGTCTGTGCAGCTCAGACGCCTCCGAGGTAGAAGAGCCCGAGTACCTGCTGGAAGTTGATGATGATCTTCCTGTCCTCACTGACCAGAGTCATCTGCTAGATGACTATCACCTAGAAAAAGTAAATAACACTCATTTATATATATGTGTGTGGATCACAGCTATCAATGGTTTTTCTCCTGAAGAACTGAGAAAATTGTGATTAGGGCAATTCCTCTCAAATCATCCAATTGTTCAGAAAATTTTCTGCTTCACCATCTCCAGTTTCACAACAGTCATTATTTATGACATAAGCGGCAGCATTGCCTGGAAGTTGTGCTCAGACCGTAAAGTTTTTTATGCAAATTGTAGACAGTCAAGCAGAAGAACAGTGTTGATTTTAGATGGAGTGACGCATTAGTCTTGTCAGGACATGATCTGATGAGCAACTCTTTGTCAAACAGCTTGCTGTTCACATGCCAGCAAGGACCCGGGGTTATCAATGGCAGCTGGTCTACAGCACAGCCGTCCATGGGAGCAGCCTGAAGACTCTGTACAGGAATATGGCTGAGGTGGACAGCCCTGTGCTGCTGGTGGTCAAAGACATGCACAAAAAGGTTTGTATCCTGCTCTTTAGTCTCCAGCACTTTTCTGTACCAAGAAAATGAGACGGATTCCTCCATTACCAGCATCTCCTTTAACAAACTGGTGTCTTGGTGTATTTTCAGGTGTTTGGGGCTTTTTCTTCAGATCCATTCAGAGTCAGTAAATACTGCTACGGTACTGGAGAAACCTTCTTGTTCAGCTTCAATCCCGACTTCCAGGTAAGAGTTGAACTTTTATTAATGTTTTACCTCGAGTCTATTTACAGGATGATTTTTCATGAAATTATTTCACTTATTGTAGAAATCTGCACAGAGTTTAAGATGTTTTTATGTCTTTGTTATCTAGGTATACAAGTGGAGTGGGGTGAACTCGTACTTTGTGAGTGGAAACTGGGATTCATTGCAGCTTGGTGGAGGAGGGTAAGTTATACAGTTATTTATTTATTTTCCTATCAGTGAGTTTTCAAAGATCTGATATTAAAGTTCTATTGTTCTCTCTGTCTTTAGGAGTGGCTTTGCCCTGTGGCTGGATGCTGATCTGTACCGTGGTTCAAGCTTTTCCAGTCCAACTTTTCACAATGCACCTCTCTCCGCAAATGAGGACTTTATTGTACAAGACCTGGAGGTCTGGACTGTGCAGAATTGACTGTGAACATCTAAAAAGCCGAGCTAAAAACAAAGCAGGACCTGTTGTTCTGTGTGGAGCTCCCAGACTTCAAGACGTGTGGGCCGTTTAGCCACTACTGTACGTATCCTGATGGAGCGTCTGCTGTCGTCTCTGCACATGGTTCAGAGTTCCTCTTGTACAGTTTGAAGCCTGCTGACGGGGAAGCCACTGTAATGGGATTCAAGAAAGAGTCTGTTTTTATTTTATTTTTACATCAATGCGAGGCGTGTGTGCCGTTTAGTCACTCAGATGTGCAGATGGAGCATTTGCGGATTTTAAAAAACAGCATTGAATGATAAGTCTACAGCTACTGTAATGATATTCAGGGTTCAAGAAAACATTTATTTTTATTTTATTTTTGTATCAATGCATATTTATAAAATAATGTGTTTTTTTACAGTTTGCATCTTTGGTTAAGTGAGTGTGTATTAACAATAACTGGTTAATTATATTAACCAGTTATTGTTAAAATCGGTATAACACTGTTAGGACAAACAATTTTAACTGGTTTTAATGTTTTCCAGTCAAATCTGTGGCTGCTAGTAAGGACCAAACTAGTAAAGTTGAACAACATTGCACTACAACAGCTGCTGGATAAGCTGGATGTGCTGCTTGAGGAAGAAGTCAACTGAAGTGTAAAATGAAAAATTATTTTTTTTTGTAAATTAAGCACCAGCTTGTCTATTTGGAGAGAAAAGTACTTATGAAAACATCAAATACACACACATGCCCAGTTGTTTATTTTCTGTCTTTTTAAATACACTGTTCAGGAAATGGTTAAAGTTTTTCTATGACTGTCAGGCAGTGCTGGCACTACCACTGTTTTTTGTGAAATCCCATTAAAGGTTTATGTTTCCTGTTGAAACTGAGTAGATGTCATTTTTTACTGCATGTTACATCAGCAAGGTATTTAATAAGAAGCACGTGTTACGAGAAACAAACTGAGAATGCTAAATATCAGATCTGGGTAATGTTTCTGTGTAATATTATATATATATTATGTGTAATATGAAAGAATAGAGAATTACTGACAAATACTCGCAATGTTAAAATATATATTTATCAAAACCTGCAGTCTCACCAGACATTAAACTGTTCAGTTATTCAAGAAAAGTCATCCATCCAATAGTTTTTGTCCATTGTGAAGCTTCACAGGTTTGAGATGATACTGCTCAATGACCTAAAAAATCCTGAGACAAGAAAAAGAAAAAACAACATTATTCTGTATATTTGTGGGAGATATCGTGTTATTTCCAGCAACATCAAAATAGTCTCAAGCAACCAAGGATAAAGGAAAGTTGTGGGTTGATTGTGGAAAGGAAAAAGGTGACACAGAGTGATACAGAGGGGGGGCGGCTGTTTTTCACATCTGTGGGATAAAAACAAAAGAAAGGTTACATTACTGTTACTTTAACATAAACTCAAAAAAACGAAAACAAAAAAAAGTCCAATTATTCAAGTAATTCAGCCCATTTTCTGGCTATCATTTGCGGGGTTGTATTGTTGTTGTTGGTGTATCATATTCAGTGTTGGGACTAACGCGTTACAGTAACTACGTTATTATTGTGGTAACGAACACGGTAACTAGTTATTATGCCAAAACCGGGAACGCGTTACTCGTTACTGGGATTTAGATAGGCTCGTTATTCGTTACTTCGTGTGGTGGCTATCGCGGAGCTTCCACAGATTCAATAACATTAGCAAGTGGTGGAAGCCAGCAGGTGGATGAAGGAAAAGGGAGGCAAGAGGAGAGACCTGAAGCGGCCGCTGGTCCGAGAGTGTCAGGTGAACTGAACTTCAGGTAAGAAGTTATGACCTGCAGTCTATCTGAGTCAGATATGAACCAAGTTTAGGTGGAGTTTATTTTCATTATGCTGACTTTTTCGTACTGCGTGCTAGCTAGAATGACGGAGTTTCTATACAGCTGGGTGGGTGCTATGATGTTACTGATGTTGAACTTTATTTTGTTCATAAGGTTAATTATTAGAGTTGCCAACCGTCCCGAAAAAAACGGAATCGTCTCTTATTCAGAGAAAATATTACGCGTTTCTTATTGAGGTGAAAAGGAACAGTTTGTCCCGGACTTCAGCTACAATGACAAAGACACACAGCTGGAGTTATTCTGTGTTTACGCTGCACAGCTGCCTCTTCTTCTCTCATCCTCTCCCCCTCCCTCTCCTGTTTCTACTTCAATCATGAAACTGATCAATGATCAGCTGATCGGCTTTTCTCTCTTGTTTATTTATCGCCCACTTTGCGCCAGAAAGAGGAAACCAGAGGATGTCGCAGTAAACAACAGCAGCATGTTTAAGTTTGATCAGCTGTTGTTAGAATTTATTTAATATTAATTTCTAGTATCAGCTGATGTTTGCTGGAGCCACAGCTGTAAAGCTGCTGGTCATGATATGGTTTGGTTATGTGATGAGAGGGAAACATGAAGATGAAACCAGGAGATGTCCTTACTGAATCATCAGAGCTGTGATGGAGAAACAGGTTTACCTTTTAGGTGACATGAATGAGTTGAAGGGAAGTTATGAACTGTTTCTGAGAGACAAATAACACCAGGATCCTTTTCTAAGCAGCTGACAGCTGGTAACTGTGCAGGGGCGGGTCTAGCAAAGTGTTGCCAGGGGGGCATGTAGGGCATTAACAGGGAAAGGGGGGCACAAGGAAATACTTTCTTATTCTCATTTAAAATGTCTCACTTTTAAAAAAATAATTATCTGAGTCTTACAACAAACAATTGATAGATTGATACATATATACCATCAGAACAGTGTACATCACTGTCACAACAGTGTTTATTTTCATTCAAAGGTTTTATGATTTTTCCTATAATGGTGGGCCGGTCTCTAGTCAAAATGCCCAGGACGATTTTTTTGTCCCAGTCCAGCCCTGTATGCAGCTCATCTGCAGTCTGGTGTTACCTACATCTTCCTATTCAGAAGGCAGAATTTCCGAGTTCTGAGCTCAATCGAAAGCACCACGACTGCAGTTTTTGTGTTGGATGTAAAAAGCAGGCTAGGATAGAATCAGGCGTGGGATTTCTCTCGTGGAAATGTGCACATTATTTTTTCCTTTCTATTGGTAGGTGGCACAGTGCACTTGTGGCAAGTAAGCAAGCTAGAAGACTGGCAATCTTGCTGGGTATCCAGTTACGGAAGCAACACATTAACAAGAGAATTCTGAGTAAAACCAAAGTTACTTTCCCTAGTAACTAGTTACTCTGAAAGTAACAAGTAACTTGAAGTAACTGAGTTACTTTTGATAGGAGTAACTATTAATGTAACTAAGTTACTAATTTAAAGTAACTTACCCAACACTGATCATATTTGATTCATGAGTTTTTGTGAGTTTTTCAGACCTCTACATCATGAGTGTCTCATGCTCTCTCTATCCTCTTTGTGCTATCTTACCTTCTCTCTTTGTTTTCCCTGTCCGTGTTCGCCACCTTGCCTCTCTACTATTACTGTGTGTGTGTGTGTCTTAGTGGGACTCGTGCCAGGTTCGTGGCTTCCTGATTCCTCTCAAAGCCACTACTCAAGGGAGTGTCTGAGATTCAGTCTTTGCAGGAATGTTAAATGAGTAACAGTTACTAGAACCCCAGCTCTGGTGCTTATTTTGTTGATTCATTTACTTGTGTGGAAAACTTACCTGTATTTTCTGTGTGTATATTCCAGTGAAGAGAGTTTTTCAATGACAATTGCGATTTAACAGGGTCTGGAGAAAGGGTATCTGGGAACAAACAATCTGATGGATATATATATATATATATATATATATATATATATATATATATATATATATATAGGTTATTGGTCGGTAGTTGGAGGGGACCAGTCCCTTCTTGGGGTCCTTGGGGATCAGGACCGTCCGGCCTTCAGTTAGCCATTCCGGGTGTCTCTCGTTAACTAGCAGCTGGTTCATTTGTGCTGCCAGACGCTCGTGGAGTGCAGTCAGCTTCTTCAGCCAGTAGGCGTGAACCATGTCGGGCCCTGGTGCTGTCCAACTCTTCATACTGGAGACCCTTTCTTGGATATCGCTGTGGTCAGCCCTCAGATCCTCTAGCCACTGAGCATTGCCGTTATGGGTTGCATCCTTCTCCCATATGCTCTTCCAGTATTGCTCCGTCTCCAGCCTTGGTGGTGCTGTTCTCTTATTGTTCCCTTGCCACTGAGAGTACACCTTTGCTGGTTCTGTGGAGAACAGCTGGTTTATTCTCCTGCCTTCTATCTCTCTGGTGTACCTCCTCAAGCGGCTGGCCAAGGCTGTGAGTCTTTGCTTGGCAGTTTCCAAGGCCTCAGGTATGGACAGCTTGCTGTATTTCTTAGGCACCTTATTTGTCGCACCTTTCTGCAACTCCGTTAGTTGGCTAACCTCCCTCCGTGCTACTTTGATCTTGCCCTCTAGCCTCCTTCTCCATGGAGGGTACTGCCCCTTGTCGCTGTTCAACTTGTAGCCAAGCATCTCACTGATCACTGCTGCCGTATTGTAGATCAGCTTGTTAGTGTCGGTAATCGTGGTTGTAGGTATTGTCCGTAGTGCTGCATTAACATCATCTAGCAGACCTTCTGAGGGAACTTCACGTAATCTTGGTAACCGGCTACGCGGGATCCAGGTTTCAAGCTTGGCCATGATCCTACTCTATTAATAAGATCAACTGAAAGGATCAGAAACAAATACAGTTAAATCTATAGCTGTCAGTTGATTACTGACTGATAACAAAATCAATTGAAACCAATCAATATTCCAAGACAGGCAAAAACACAAAAAACAGTTAACTTTTTAGCTGTTTCCCGATATCAGAGATCAACTTAAGAGAGAATCAGAATACAAAACCAATTATGAGTTAACTTCTACTGGTATTAACTGATAACAACTGATGGCAAATCAATAGAAGAATCAGAACACAAAATGAACATAAATCAAATACCAGTTAGTTCTATAGCTGCCAACTGATAACAGAAAACAAAAATGTAAAGGAAACTCAGAATACAGTCAAATAGCAGTTACAGTAACTCTGTATGTATTAAATGATAACAACTAATAACAAATCTTACCCATGCGCTCCAGAAAAAAACTACACTGAGAGCTCTCACAACTCACTCACCCACTCACGCACACACGCACGCGCGCGCGCGCACACACACACACACACACACACACACACACACACACACACACACACACACACACACAGGTTTGATCACGTGATTTAGCAATTTAAAATTGCTTTTAAAACCAATTTCCTTGTTAACCATAACCTAAACTTGTAATTCCAACTTTATGCATAAAGTATGTATCATATCATATAAACACTTTATCATTTTGACTGAGAGAACTTTGACCACTCACCGCTCACATTTAAATTTGGTATGTATGCAATTTTGCAGATTTCGATAGAAACAGGCTCTGCTTGCCGTTTCTTTGAAGGCCTTCTGTGACAGTGACCGGAATCAGGTGTCTCTTTAGTTCTGGCGTCTGACAGCATCTCCATCAGGAGCCTTCCCAGTTGTCCTTTTCTCCTTTCCAACTGAAAAAATCAGGTTGGGGTCACCAGTTTGTCGTGTACAAATTTTTTCAGAAGGAAGTACTGGAGAAATATCTGTCGTTTAAAAGATTTAATTTGCTTTGGCAGTTGAAATTACAAGTTTCAGTGCTGGACCTCTGTGTGAAATCAACCATCTGTCTTCACACAAAGCATGACCCTCATTGCAGTTTTTGTACTGCGACAATAGCAAATGATTATTATGGCTATCTTCTTCCAGAAGCAACGTGGCAGTCATGCTGTTTCCTTACAAATCCTCTCTGTTCACGTCCGCTTCTTGTCAGCCTTCTATCTGCTCCTTTTTCCTGGAATCAAAAAGACAGGCATAATAAAGGCTCTCCCTGCCCAGCCTTTATTATTTAATATTACTGATTCTAATATCTAGTTCAGGACATTCGTTTGGACTCCGTTGGCCCAGAGAATGGCCCAAGTGTGATATGTAAGCATGCTGCAAATTCCTCTACACTACTGTGTCAACCCCCAATATGTCAGCCAACTCATAACGCTAGACGAAGCTTTTGACCCTAAAGACACATTTATGAAAACACTGCCTTGTGTACACAAAAAAATGAAAACTGCTTTTTAAAATCATTTTCAACCCTAACAAAATACACAGTAATTTTCCCCTTTCCAAAACCTTTGAGTGCCCTTTGTAGTCGACAGCTGGATTTTGTTGTGGATTTTTTTGCGACATATATACCTGTATACACTGGACATATACTCACATATATACTATGTAATCATATATGCTCGTATACACCATATATGCCTACACTGGAGTGTATAATGGAATCACTGTGATAAGCATTTAACCTACATGATTGAATCACAAGAGCCATGTATTTAGGTCAAATATTATCTACAATTATATTGATGAAGCTCGTATCACTTGTTTTGTTTATTTTTTTATTCTTTCATAATCACATGTTGATTAATACTGTTTGAAATGTAGTAATTAGGATAAATAATGGGAATAGTGCTTGGATAGTTGTGTAACACAAGTGTTAGAAATGAAAAACGAACAACGTGACTCAACAACCTAGTACCTTTTAATGCTGTCAGAGGATGAGGTGGAGGATGGTCACACCTCTGAGCTTTCTCAGAGGAGGACAGCTTTTGAGGACCCTGAGCAGAGACAGTGTGACAGCGCCTAACATCCATAAGAAGAGGAACTGTCTAATATAGGAGACACAAGATTGTAGCCATTACAATATCATCTCGAAGGAGATAAAGAAAGCTTTTTAGTTGAATACACACAGTTTGATTCGTTTTTTATCCAGTTGATTTATGCAATTTATGTAAATCTAGACGTCTCCTGTCTTTATCACTTTACTTTCAACTATAATGAAATTGCGTTGATAATTTTCTAGGATGAAACATAAAAACAGGACAAGCAGTCCATCGAAGTAACAAATGATCTCTTGATGGGGGGAGGAGAATAGAGCCCCTTCAAAAGTCAGAACTCTAAAACAGAATGCATGTTGCAGGCTGCCATGGATAGGAGATCTCCTTTTCTCCTCACAGGCTGGTGTCCAGTATGATAGCTGAGAAACCAAATCCCACAACTTCACAGCCCTACTTCTTGTCCATAATGGACTTCGGGCGTCATCATTTTGACTCTGATCAGGCTGCTCAAAACCTGGTGTGTCCTTCATCTGAACTCTCACCTTCTTTCTTTGATATCTGGCCCTCCTCCACCTCATCTCCTGGCAGCTCTAAGTATGAGTCCACTTCCACATTTCTGAGTAAAATTCCTTCTACCTGACTCAGCCAGCATATCATTCTGTGATAAGACAAGACCTAATGTCCACCTCAAGAGACAGAAGAATGACAATTTTGAAAAACAAAACAAAACAATAATGCAACATGTTTCTTTGAAATACAATACTTAGATTATCTTAAAATAACAGAAAAGACACTGAAGGAGAAACACAAGGGAGGCATAAAATACAAAATGTAAACAAAATTATAAGCAGGAACAAAGAGCTTGAGGCTAATTATTAAAAGGAAAATAGACAAAGAAAATAGAAACACTAAAGAAACTAAGACTATATATATACTGAAACCAAAACTTGAACAGAGAAAAACACTGAATCAAAGACTCATAACAATTAGGCAGTTATTGACTGTAAAGGATTTTCATCCAAGTATTTATAAAAAAAATAATTAGATTCAGTGTGACGTTCGTTTGTACAATTACTTTTGAGTCTGTCTAAGTGACTTTTGAACCTTTGGCAATGCAAAGTTGACCACCTCTACATTATCTTTGTGCAGTGGTAACCAGAGACCTGAAGCTACAGCAAGAAGAAGAAGTGCAAACCACATCATATCATTAAAAAGAAAATCAGAGCAAAATACTGGTTGTGGAACACCACGTTGCAACAATCAACAAGCTCCTCAACAAGCCTTTCAACCCCACCTTTAAAAGCTAGGAAGTAAGATTTGCACCAACCTGCTCCACTAAATGTGGAAATAATTAACAAAGGTCTTCCAAAGTTGATATTCTCAAGCTCTCTTACACTCAGGCATTTTTACACAGCAAGCCCTCCTTAGTGACTTACAGTAAGTGCAATCACAGAGCTTGGTGGTTATCCCTGAGGGTGTAGGGTCTATATATGGACATCCTCTTTCCCTCTACATCCCAGAACCAGACCTCACTTTCCTGTTTAGTGAGAAAAGAAACTATTCACTGTCAGAGCTGACCAATCAGCAGACATCTACTCAAATGTCTGACCAATAAGCCTGCAGACAGAAAGAGAAAGTAACCCAGTGTATATAAGAACTGCCTTCATGGCAGTTTGGTTAGCAGACATGTGGTACAGCAGAGAGCAGCGCTTGACAGGGAAATCAGGAGCTATGAAGCGGCTGGCAGAAAATATTAAGGTGCTTTACATCGCCAGTGACTGTATGGAGCCTTATGTTGAGGTAAGATTACTCTGCTGAATGTATTCGTGTTAGGAGGTTCTGTGGAGGTTCAAATGTGTTCTGTCACCATGCATTGCAGTTTTGTTGCCATTCAATAGTTCTGGTTTTGTGGTTTAAATGATTTGCAACCTTTGTACTTAAGGCCATTAAACTTATATATGTAATGCAGTAAAAACTCCCCAAATAACAAATAAAAGGAGAGCAGTGGATAGCAGTGTAACATGGTGACACTTTTTCTGCTTGCCTCCTTCAGATCATCACAGTGAAAGAGTCCAAACGCTGCCAGAGTCTGTGCAGCTCAGACGCCTCCGAGGTAGAAGAGCCCGAGTACCTGCTGGAAGTTGATGATGATCTTCCTGTCCTCACTGACCAGAGTCATCTGCTAGATGACTATCACCTAGAAAAAGTAAATAACACTCATTTATATATATGTGTGTGGATCACAGCTATCAAAAACAATCATCTAAACCAGGGGTGTCAAACTCAAATACACAGTGGGCCAAAATTCAAAACTGGAACAAAGTCGCGGGCTAACGTTAATATTTATTGAAATATATTTATTCCTCCAGATATAAGAATGAATCTTTTCTTATGGACTCAAACACGTTTTGCTGAAAAACTGAATATGGAACAAGCAAAGCTTAATACTAAACAATATATATATTAGCTGTATAATACCAGTAGGCCAGCTCTGATAGTAATTTGGTATGGCTTCGCGGGCCAAATGTAAGTAGGCTGCGGGCCAAATCTGGCCCGCGGGCCAGAGTTTGACACCTATGATCTAAACAATTGTACAATTGTTCAGAAAATTTTCTGCTTCACCATCTCCAGTTTCACAACAGTCATTATTTATGACATAAGCGGCAGCATTGCCTGGAAGTTGTGCTCAGACCGTAAAGTTTTTTATGCAAATTGTAGACAGTCAAGCAGAAGAACAGTGTTGATTTTAGATGGAGTGACGCATTAGTCTTGTCAGGACATGATCTGATGAGCAACTCTTTGTCAAACAGCTTGCTGTTCACATGCCAGCAAGGACCCGGGGTTATCAATGGCAGCTGGTCTACAGCACAGCCGTCCATGGGAGCAGCCTGAAGACTCTGTACAGGAACATGGCTGAGGTGGACAGCCCTGTGCTGCTGGTGGTCAAAGACATGCACAAAAAGGTTTGTATCCTGCTCTTTAGTCTCCAGCACTTTTCTGTACCAAGAAAATGAGACGGATTCCTCCATTACCAGCATCTCCTTTAACAAACTGGTGTCTTGGTGTATTTTCAGGTGTTTGGGGCTTTTTCTTCAGATCCATTCAGAGTCAGTAAATACTGCTACGGTACTGGAGAAACCTTCTTGTTCAGCTTCAATCCCGACTTCCAGGTAAGAGTTGAACTTTTATTAATGTTTTACCTCTAGTCTATTTACAGGATGATTTTTCATTAAATTATTTCACTTATTGTAGAAATCTGCACAGAGTTTAAGATGTTTTTATGTCTTTGTTATCTAGGTATACAAGTGGAGTGGGGTGAACTCGTACTTTGTGAGTGGAAACTGGGATTCATTGCAGCTCGGTGGAGGAGGGTAAGTTATACAGTTATTTATTTATTTTCCTATCAGTGAGTTTTCAAAGATCTGATATTAAAGTTCTATTGTTCTCTCTGTCTTTAGGAGTGGCTTTGCCCTGTGGCTGGATGCTGATCTGTACCGTGGTTCAAGCTTTTCCAGCCCGACTTTTCACAATGCACCTCTCTCCACAAATGAGGACTTTATTGTACAAGACCTGGAGGTCTGGACTGTGCAGAATTGACTGTGAACATCTAAAAAGCCGAGCTAAAAACAAAGCAGGACCTGTTGTTCTGTGTGGAGCTCCCAGACTTCAAGGCGTGTAGGTCGTTTAGCCACTACTGTACGTATCCTGATGGAGCGTCTGCTGTCGTCTCTGCACATGGTTCAGAGTTCCTCTTGTACAGTTTGAAGCCTGCTGACGGGGAAGCCACTGTAATGGGATTCAAGAAAGAGTCTATTTTTTTTTTTTTTTTACATCAATGCGAGGCGTGTGTGCCGTTTAGTCACTCAGATGTGCAGATGGAGCATTTGCAGATTTTAAAAAACAGCATTGAATGATAAGTCTACAGCTACTGTAATGATATTCAGGGTTCAAGAAAACGTTTATTTTTATTTTATTTTTGTATCAATGCATATTTATAAAATAATGTGTTTTTTTACAGTTTGCATCTTTGGTTAAGTGAGTGTGTATTAACAATAACTGGTTAATTATATTAACCAGTTATTGTTAAAATCGGTATAACACTGTTAGGACAAACAATTTTAACTGGTTTTAATGTTTCCCAGTCAAATCTGTGGCTGCTAGTAAGGACCAAACTAGTAAAGTTGAACAACATTGCACTACAACAGCTGCTGGATAAGCTGGATGTGCTGCTTGAGGAAGAAGTCAACTGAAGTGTAAAATGAAAAATTCTTTTTTTTTTTAAATTAAGCACCAGCTTGTCTATTTGGAGAGAAAAGTACTTATGAAAACATCAAATACACACACATGCCCAGTTGTTTATTTTCTGTCTTTTTAAATACACTGTTCAGGAAATGGTTAAAGTTTTTCTATGACTGTCAGGCAGTGCTGGCACTACCACTGTTTTTTGTGAAATCCCATTAAAGGTTTATGTTTCCTGTTGAAACTGAGTAGATGTCATTTTTTACTGCATGTTACATCAGCAAGGTATTTAATAAGAAGCGTCTGCTGTCGTCTCTGCACATGGTTCAGAGTTCCTCTTGTACAGTTTGAAGCCTGCTGACGGGGCAGCTACTGTAATGGGATTCAAGAAAGAGTCTGTTTTTATTTTATTTTTACATCAAAGTATTTTTATAAAATGACAGTTTTAAAATGATTTTTTAAAGTTTATATCCGTGTTTAAATTCAGTGTGTCTTCATATTCTATTAACTATTTAATTGTGAAATACTGTAACACTGGTATGAACAAAAACCGCTGATCTGAGCTGGTTTGAACATTTTCCATGTAAGTGAGGATCAAAATAGGAGCGCTGGAAATAATTTAAGGGCAACATTTCACTACAAAAGCTGATTGTTTGCTAGACATGCTGCTGGAGGAAGAAGGGACCTTAACTGTAAAATATAAGTTCTGCTTTGTGTAAGTGAAATGCCAGCCTGTCTGTTTGGAGAGAAAAACACTTTGAATAAAATGTCACATACATTGCCTAGTTGTTGGTTATTTGTTTATTTAAATACACTTTCAGGAAATAGTAAAAGTTTATATATGACTGCCAGGCAGTGTAGGTGCTGCTACTTTTTTCTTGTGAAAAAGTTTCCTGTTGATACTGTCGCTGTAGTCAGCAGTTGTTACGAATAACATCAAAATATCATGTTACTGATAGTCTGATATTGCCTCTGTTCCTTTGTTAATTGTTCTTTCTTTTGAAGAACTACATTAAAGTTTTTTCTTCCTTCTTACAGTTGCTTTCATGTTTCGCTGTAGCAACTTTCACCATATCACTGAGATAAAATGTGTAAACAAGTAAAAAAGTATTGAACATATCACCAATTTTCTCATTTAATATATTTGTAAAGGTGCTATTCACACAAAACCCATCCAATCCACACGTTATGTGTAATAATGGGGAAAAGTATTGAACACACTTTCAAAAATCTATTCAAAAGCCTTTGTGCAAAAGCCTTGTTGGTGACTACAGCTTAAAAATGAATCCTATATAAAGAGAAACTAGTCACATACATTGCCGAGGTGTGATTTTGTCCCATTCTTCCACACAAACAGTCTTGATGGTTCAGTGGACCCCTTCTGTGAACTCTGACCTTTAGTTCTTTCAGTAGAATTTCATTTGGATTTAGGTCAGCTGATTGGCTGGATTATTTTACCAGCTTTATTTTATTCCTCTGAAACCTCCTTGGCTCTGTGTTCAGGATCATCAGTCTTGACGAAACGTCCACCCTTCTTTCATCATCATCATCATCCTGGCAGCAGATACATTTTTTCATTCATCCATCCGTTAAGTTATATGAAGCATGCCAGTGTTGTGTGCTGATACAAATGTTCACGTAGTTGCCAACATCTGGTTAGAATTTCATGTCAATAAAATTCTAAGAAACATATTTACTTAGAAAACTGTTGACATGTTCAATATTTATTTTACCTGCTGTAAATACCGAAAGAACCACTTCAGATATTTAAACAGAGAATCCATCCAGGAAGGAAAATGGTTCAATGGCCTACACTCTACATTTTTGAAAAAACAAACAAACAAACTGTAAAAAACTGTGGACTTTACGGAGCCCCGCAGGGGACATGGGAGAAGAAAAAATTAAGACGGACTTTTGCGAGATCTCGCAAAAGTCCGTCTTAATTTTTAGTTGCAAAACAAACTCGGGATCTCGCAAAACTTTTGCGAGATCTCGCAAAAGTTGAATTCCAACAATGGCGGCAGCTACTTAGTTGTAATATTACTCTTTCTGGGTCACAAAATACACTTTTAAGATATTTTGAGGCGTGAATGTAGTTGTGTAAACGTCAGATACCTGCTCGGTTAACAAGACATCACATATTTGCAAAAGTGCTCCGACGTTTTTGGAGATCTGACACCCACTATCTCGAAGCTAACGGGAGGTTGAGACCTACTACAGCCGGGAGGAACACCACTTTCCCGGCACATCGTGCCTCGACCTCCCGGTCGGCTTCGAGCTGGCAGCCTCTGAAGAATGCGGCTAAAACTTAGCCCTGGGGGGCTCCGTAGGACTTTGAAAACTGACTAAAATAAAAGTATAAGGGAAATATCCTTAATTTTATAATCTGTTAATTTAGTAAAATGCATTTCCAACTTGCCTGATGAGGCACTGCTAGGCTTGATTATTGTGAGTCAGGATCTCTACAAGCCTGTGAGTCAACTGTTTTAAAGAAGCATGTGTTTTTTTGTAATACCTGTACTTGTTTGACCAAATTTTTCCTCTGACATAAAACTTCCATATCGTAATATTTGAAAAAAGAAAACAAGAATAAACTAAAACTGGTACTGAAACTAATAAAAACTAAAAAAAAAACTTAAAAAAACCTAAACATTTTTAAGCAATAAAAAGTACAGTTCAAACTAGAATATCTATCCCTGGAAATTAACTGAAAATAAAATGAACTAAAAAAAATGTCAGTACGAAATTAAGAAAAAGTACTCCGAAAATACAAAATCATAATAACTAATAATTGTCAGTCTGTCGCAGGGCTAACACATTGAGATAGACAACAATTCACACTTACAGCCAGTTTAAATTCACTAAACAGAGAACACACACAGAGAGGCCCGAGCCTGGCTTTGAGCCCAGAACCTGTGCTGATCACCACGCTACAATCATCAGCCGCTTCTGTTCCAAAGAAACTAAACAAAAGCATTGTGATGAGAAGCCATGATTAAAAGGTACATACAGTAATGACTAATGATTTTAATTTGTTATTGTGTTGCACAGAATACATCAAGCCCAGCCCAAACAGGCTTTCAAGACCCCCCGCAACCAGAAATCACAGCCAGAGTAGCACCTGTGCCAAGATGTTAACTGAAGTCAGCTATGAGGTGGGGCCTCCATGGAGCAGAACGAGTTGTCTAGCAAGTGGATTGAGATCTGGGGGATTTGGGGGGCCAAGTCAAATGGTAAAAGGTCTGTATTTGTATAGCGCTTTACTTGGTCCTAAGGACCCCAAAGCGCTTTACACAATCATCCACCCATTCACACACTGGTGATGGCAAGCTACATTGTAGCCACAGCCGCCCTGGGGCACACTGACAGAGGCGAGGCTGCCGGATACTGGCGCCACCGGGCCCTCTGACCACCACCAGTTGTGCTCTTCAAACCATTCTTGAACCATTTCTGCTTTGTGGCAGATTGTGGGAAGGCCCTGCTGAAAGAGGCCACAGCAATCAGGGAATGTTATTTCCAGGAAAGGGTCTGCAACAATGATTAAATAGGTGGTACGTGTCAAAGTAACATTCACATGGACTAAGTTTTCCCAGCAGTACATTGCTCAACACTGTGAAAGAAAAGAGAAACACCAGGTCATCTTCTTCCATTGCCAGTATGGATGTAATATATCCCACCCACTAACAGGTGCTGTGATGAGGAGATGATCAACATTATGTATCTGTTATGATATTAAGCCTGATCGGTGTATAATAATATAATGGGAAGCTACAGCTCACTATGTGATTTAGTCCAAAGAAAAACTTTTTTTCACATTTTTGCCTGACTGCTCAAGAAATCCATCTCATATCACCTTGAACACCTTGAACTACAGTCTTTAGCCTTGCAGCATAGTTTAATGCAGAGGAGGCGCACTTGTTTGCAAACACCTAACAACAGACCATAACGTATATGTACCCATTGCATGTGTCACAGGGGAAAGGAACTAAGAAAGACCAACAGTAAGGGAAAACCATGGCTAACCACATGAGTAAATGCAGGGGCGGGTTGGTAGGTGGTTAGTTTTGTTTAAGTTACAAAGTGGAGCAGTTTCACTGCAGCCTTGACTAACAATATAGCATCACTTAACGTCTATCTCAGTTAAGCTTTGTGCTGTTGACTTTAGACCTCAGAGTCTTTAATGCAACACTTCCACTTTAATATTCTCTAGCCTGAGCAAATTAATGCTTAGTGAATGTGTGCGTGAATGGGTGGATGACTGGATATGTAAAGCGCTTTGGGGTCCTTAGGGACTAGAAAAGCGCTATATAAATACAGGCCATTTACCATTTACTTAGTTACCCCCTTCTATTTGGATCATATAGTAAGATAACTGACTGGTTTTGTTCTCTGACAGTAAGTGTTGGGTTTATTTTTATTATTTATTTATTTATTTATTTATTTATTTATTTATTTATTTATTTCTGTGAGACAACCATCCAGAGAATGCTGAAAATACAACTTATATAAAAAGTTACATATGAGGGCCCTTCTGTTTTCATCAGAGAACATCAAAGGTGCGTTTGACACAATTGTTAGTGTGCGACAGATTCGGTCACCAGAGAAAACTGAAAATATGTCGCCCTCTTCTGACAATTCTGTTCCCTGACATCTGCAATAAGGATCGACGAGCGATCGAGCTTGATGCGTTCGATGTTCTCTTGGATCGACTCAGCATGCCTGATTGTTGACAGCTCCGTACAGCACAATGGCCGAAATCCAGGATACACAACCTGCTCGGGTTGATATTTCCAAAAGCAGCAGCAATGTGCCAGCCGAAGGATATGATAAGAAATGTATTTTCTGCAGGATTGTAAACAATGAAATGGGCACAGAGCTTCTTCACTGTGTAAGAAAACTGTAATAAATAATTACGAATGCGTTGCTAGCTAGCCTAAGACACTTTAATTGTCAATACCTGCGTTTACAAGTAGTAAAAGCTCTAAAACTAGTCATTCAGAAACGTTTAATTTCACTGTATACGAGTGTAATTGAGTGGTATTGTAGCTAGTTAGTCCGATAGCTGTAGAGTTATTGATTTACTGTGTTGAAAGGTGTGGCTCACCCCCGACAGATACCGAAGGATGGTTGGTTAAACCGTAGCATAAGTTCATATTAAAAATACAGAGAATAATAAGCATATATTTATACATATACATATATATATAAATCAGACTCCAATAAATTACATTATATTCAGTATACTAATTGCATTTGGCACCAATGCTAGAGGCATTCTGTAATGTCGTTCACGTTTAAAGTGTAAATGTGTGTGTGTGTGTGTGTGTGTGTGTGTGTGTGTGTTATGTTGTGTTATTACTGCAGGATGAAGAGATCTCATGTTTCAGGGACATCAAACCTGGAGCCCCCCATCACTACCTTGTTGTCCCAACCAAACATGTAGGAAACTGTAAATCCCTCACTAAAGAGCACGTACCCTTGGGTAAAGTTTAAACTGCATACTTTTTAAGTAATGCTCATGGATTTTCATTTTATATCACCTCAGACAATATTGCTGACATATTACTGACTAATGCTATGGATGGTTGGAAAGTATTTTTTAAAAAGTAACTGTAAATGTTTGAAATGGATCATCTTTTTCTATTGTTTATGTCCAGTGAAGCGGATGGTCGACAAAGGGAAGGAAATCCTGGAAAAAAACAACATAACGGACCTCAGTGATGTCAGGTGGGTTTCATTTTGGTACTTCACAGCTCTCTATGGTAATTTACATTAGTGGGTTATGAATGTATGACCTTCAGACAGTTTTAGTCAGTTATCTTTTGTTGCCAGACCACCAAATATTCACCGTTTTGCGGTCAGTTTTGTTTTTTAGTTACCAATAGAACAAGCACTTAATCTAGTCAGAATTATAGTAGATCATTTGTAATGCAGTTTAATTGCTGATGACTAACTTAACCTTAGTTACAGTTTGCTTTGTTGTTATATCAGATAAAATGAGTTTAAAAAAACTAAAAAATAAGTAGTATTTCTAAACCCTTTTCTTTGTCTGCAGATTTGGTTTCCACTGGCCTCCATTCTGTTCTGTCACACACCTCCACCTTCACGTCCTGGCACCTGCTAGTCAAATGGGCTTTATGTCACGTCTCTTCTACAGACTCAACTCCTACTGGTTCATCACAGTAAGCCCTGTACTTCAGTACTACAAGTTACTGTGTAGAAACTTTATTTAAACTTTTTGTGTGGTAATGGAAATTTCAAATGAAAAAATGTAGACCAGTGTCAGTCTCTAACTTGTTCTGTATAAGGACATTGCTGTGTAAACCTGGTTTTAAGTAACTTGATTGCATCAGTGAACTGCCCTCTAGATTTGCATTGTCAACACATTAATATATTCAGTTCAGTAACTCCTAGTGGCATCATCTTAGTTCACCCAGAAAGATTGCTGACAGTCTGACTTCTGTTCTGTCTGCCTTTGTTAATGTTTTGCAGGCAGACCAGCTGATTGATCTTCTCAACTCTAAAGGCGAGACAAACTGATCACTGGATCTGGATCATTGGATCTTGCCATATGTGACTGACTGCACTGAGGTGACTTGCAGATCAGGCGTCTTGCAGATATCATACTGGAAACTACTTTGCTGACTGTTTGTCTACAACTAATGACTGTATTTTAAACAGGTGCTATACCTGCGTGAGATTTTATATCCTAAGTAGTATGAGACATAAAGCCTTAAAGCCTCTTTTAAAATCCCTAACAAGTGCTGTAAGGAACACTGGAGTTTTGACAAGATAGGTAAATTTATTTAAATCTGCTCTAATAAAATTGTATTGCTTTTAGGGACCAATGAGCAATCAACTTTGAATTCCTATAAAATAGAACAGTGTGTTCATTATCATCCTGTTACAGAAACACTTCAGTACGCTTTGCTTCCTTCTTCCTTCTTAGATTTCTGTATAGTGAGCTCAGTTAGACAAACACACTTGGGACACTACTTGTTTTTGCATTAAAGGTACTAGATTGTTGGCTAAATATAAATACTGACATGAATGTTTGTGATAAGTCCATATTATACCAAGCATATCTCAGCAAATTACTGAAACGTCTTTCTCTCTTTCTTTTAAACTGACTGTAAATTTCCCTTTGACACAGTGCAAGATATTATACAATGTGGGTAATGGCCAGCGGTAGTGTGCTACTTTCTGTGAGGCATTATGGGCTACTTAGAGTGCCCTGTACACACTGACACAGAGAGAGCACAGAAGATACAGTGTAAAACCCACTGTATACTGAGTGTTCTGGGATTTCAGATTTCTCACAGGCTGTTTGATTTCCTGTCTTGCACAGCTGCTTTCATGCCTTGTATGTCTGCTCTATAACATGAAACTGCAGAACCCCCCCCCCCCCCCCGAAAGTTTGCATTATTGATATCAATCATATATAAACTGATAATCTTGGCTATGAGTTCTTACATCAAGCTTGCAATTTGTGAAAACCACTCAGTAATCCTCTGATGCTGACAGTAATGTTAATTTATTTTGTTATCAATGACCTCATCAAGCAGTGAAGTACAATTGGGGGGGGGGGGGGGGGGTTCAATGTCATGTGGAAAGATGAATGAAAGTATGTGCTGTGAAATTATGTTATACTTTGCAGTGGTAATTGGAATAAAACCAACAACAACAAAATGTACTGTACAAAAGGTATGCACTTTAAGAATGGCTTTAATTTAGAATAAACAGTATTCTGTTGCTTCTCAGTGCCTTTGTAGTATCTCAGTATGGTTTACATACAGACCCTTTTTCAGTTTCACTCTTAACCCACCTGCAGTAACACTTTAACACACTAGACATCGTTTCTTATCTTTATTATGATACAATTAGGAGACCGTGTTAATCTATTAATGCTGTGTGTTTAAAAAAATATATTCCTGTACTTTCATACTTTCAATAAGAGCTGGTACTCAGTCTATAGTTCCTTATGATGTGGTTCTTATTGCTTTAAAGCTGCACTATTAGTTTCAAAATTTGGAACTGTAGCAATATTGTGTCATTGCAAAGCACACTTAAAATAAATACATGTTGAAGCAGTCAGGCCAAGTCGGGTCAAGTTCATCCTATAGCATCATTATGTCTGTCACAGGCAGCCTCATGTTCTCTTTGGCTTCGGTTCGGTCCCATTAGGAAATCTGATGTCATCTCAACTGCTCACTGCTCCACTTTCACCTCGTCAACAAGCTGCTGGAGGGAAAAAAATGCTCAGGTTTGAAGTTACCTTTTCTCATTTTGACTGACATTTAGTGGTTTCCCCATGTTCTTTGTCTGCACAAGCTGCCACATCAAGTGCCTGTGTACCTGCGTGTACTACACGCACAATGAATCAAGGCATCTAAACATTTGTGGTCACTGCAACAAAGTGATAACTACGTGATCATCCTTCCCCTGCCACAGCATCTCCCCTTCGAAGTCAACCAGTCTCTGTTTCCTCGCTCGCAGAAGAATCCCAACCAGTTTATTCGAGATAGTCACATAATGCTCAAACAGCTTTCCAAATCTTACAGTAATCACATACCCATCGCTGCCCCCCGACTCCCCAATGCTCCTTATGACCTCACACAGCTCCTGAACCTCTCTGCTGATGTGTGTGTGAGCATCCCTCCCACGTTGCTCTGTCAGGGAACCCTGCAGGGGTTTCCCATACTCATCCCCTCCCCTCGGAGGGACCACCGTGCTCGGTCTGGTGTTGTGACTGAAGGGATTGTGCTTCTGGTACTCCTGGTGTTCGCTGGACCATTTCTGCCAGTTTTCCTTCAAGCCTTTCACAGAAACGATGCACGCCGCAGGAGTTTGGGCGTTCTCTTCTGTTTCCACGGTGGTGCTCTGGCTGTTTGTTCCCATGTTTGACTCTGTTCAAGACAAATTTGAATATACAATCATTTCTCAACAGAGAAATACAGCATCTTAATCTTCTTAATGTTACTTTATTGTTTCCAAATTCTTTAAGTCTCACCTGCTTATTTTTCACACAACTGTTCTTGTGATCCAGCTGTGTGTATGATCACATCAGTTATGACAGGCAGCCGCAATCTTAAATCGTAAATTCAGCTGACAGCTCATTAAAACGACATTACTTATTTCCCACAGTTAATATAATATCATTATCAAAACAACGAGTGAACATCTAGCTTTGTAAAGTAACCTGGAAGTTTTCAGTCCTTCAGATTCTCGTAGTAAATATAAACAGTGACACACTGACCTGATCCTCCCTTCACCTGCAGTTACGCTTCATTGCGACCAAAGAGCAAGAATCCTGGTTACACTGTTACTAAGTAATACAACTTAACAACACTGCAGCAGTGCTGACAGAGGCAAGAGTGCGGATGGATGCCTTTTTGTCACCAGACAAAACCACTGTGATGGACATCAACTTCAGCCAGTGACACGGCAGAGACAACCCGGACAGCCAATCAGTAGGAGGGGCGGTCTTACAAGACGGCTCTGATGTAAAGCAGATTACAGACTTTATCCACACATGTATGACCAGAATAGTAAAGCATACCGATGTGTACTGATGACAAAAATTTGCTTACTTGTGACATTAAAAAGACACATACACACAGGTTTATGAAAAAAGTGATAAGGAGTTTTTTAATGCAAATAAAGGTTGCAAAATAACATTAAAAACGAAGTATTCACCTGTGCTTATGTATGATAATGTTAGCATAAAACAGCGGCAGTACAAAACTTACGAGTGTATCATAGCTAAATGAAACGCAGTACCTAATTTTTCTGCCATTTATAGAAATACAGTCCCCAAGCGGTACTTTGTGTCAGAGCTCGGTTTCAAGCCGGACGTATTTTTAAATTGCGACAACAATGGCTGCCTTCAGTAGTCGATCATGCCTCCAGTATTTATTGCATCTTGCCCAGGATAATCTAGACTTCAGGTTACCGGTAACAAGCATCAGATATTGTCGGTTTCTCTTTGGTTCAGAGTGATTAACTGTTCGTGTAAAAAGCGATAATTTGCAGACTGGAGTCTCCTCTGACTCTCGGTTTGTGTTGGGCTCATTCAAAGTATGAGCCCATAACAAACAAAAAAGTAACCTACTTTTGGAGACGAGATGTCTACAATTTGATCACAGCAATACATCAAACTTGAGCAATGGTCTGGCAGATAGAGCATATTGCGTTGTTTTATGGCATTATTTTATGCCTACATCACATAGAAACAGTTTGTAGTAATTTAATTTAATATTTCATATGTGATTCTTCTGTTTTGTATAACATTAATATTCTCGCTTTATATGCCGTCTTATGTAGGAAATAAAAGCTCTGCTGGCTCTCAGAGGGAAACCATTTCATCCCTGTGAAAACTTCAGAGAAAAGGTTTGCATGTTGAGGGGCTTATTCTAATCTGACTCTCTATTCTAATCTAAGACATTGATTATTGGCAGCAGAATGGTGATGTTTCTCTTTAGTAGATCTCACATTTCCCGGCAGTCACTCCACATCTCTCCTCTTCTCCGTAGTCTCCTTTCTGGTGCCTGGATGGTTTGTCTGAGGAAGATGTCCACAGCATCATGGCCAGATCTGTGTGTGCAAAGTAAGTGTTTAAGCTTTGCAGTTAGGAAAGTGAAAGAGCCACATCTCTACTGATGGAATAACTGTATGCTGCACAGATTCAAGACTGGCTGAGATGTGGCTTTAGTTCATGTTGGGTTGTCGTTCTAGGTCTGCTTTTGAACTGTGGGGCCACGGGCAAACACACAGTGAACTCAGAACATCCCTTCTGAACTTCCCCTCAGAAATCATGGTTTGTTGTTTAGAGTTTGTATCATACTATTCTGTTGGAAAGACAGATTTTTGCAAGTGTATGAAATACACAATAACACATTTCATTTCTGTTTCTGCTTTTCATTCCCTGCAGAGTCCATTCATGCACAAAGACTCCACATACAGGATAAACGTCTACACATTCAACAAAACTTTGCTGTTTGCAGACAGAATCAAAAGGATCGATGTAAGTATTTAGATGTGCGAGTGCATGTAAAAACATATAAATATGCACATAAAATAATAATAATACTAATAGTAAAATGCAATCTCACCAGGCCTTGGAGTATCTTCCCTTTGAGGGGACAGTAAGCCTTAAGAATCCCCAGCACATCTTCTGCTTATTAGAGGATTACGGCACAGACCCCAACAATATCCCCGAGGATCCCAATTACATCTACTTCGGCAGATGGGTAAGATGCATTTTGCTACTTGTGTACATTAAATGAATGTGGAGCGATCTACAGCTGAACTCTTCCATTTTACAGATAGCAGACGGTCAGCGTGATCTGATTCGCTCCCACAGTGTGAAGAACAGACACTTCATAGGAAACACCAGCATGGACGCTGGCCTCTCATTCATCATGGCCAACCACGCCAGGGTCAAACAGGATGACCTAGTTTTTGACCCATTTGTAGGCACAGGTAAGTTAATCCAGTCGTTGCTTCCCCCCACAGACAGCTATAGACAGCAAAGTAAATACTTTAATGTGAGTCAATGTGTTTTAGGGAGCCTGCTGGTTGCGTGTTCTCATTTTGGAGCTTATGTATGTGGAACTGACATTGATTACAACACTATTCACGGGAAAGGTAAGCTCTGCTCATTAGAGATTACACCCTGCAGCAGTTGAAGTGTTACAGGTTAAGGATTGCAGTTTTATTTTATGCTGTTTTTCTATTTGAATCAGATCAGTCCCCTGTTCAGATTTGCTGATGGTGCCTTTTGTCTTTTAGGTCGGTCAAGCCGTAAAAACCAAAAGTGGCGAGGGCCCGACGAGAACATCAGAGCCAACCTGCGGCAGTACGGGGCACAGAAGATGTACGTGGACGTGATGGTGTCTGATGCCTCCAAGCCTGCGTGGAGGGATGCTGCTCTGTTTGATGCTATCGTTACTGACCGTAGGTCCTTTAGTTCACCCTAACCAGACCACAAGGGATTTAACATCTCCTTTCATTAAATATCTCTGTTATTCTTTAGATTTGATTGTTTCTTTGAGCTGTTACAAATACATAAAAAATGTTGTGAAAATATGCAATTATCAGGATTCTGACAGGGAGTGAAACGCTTTAGCTATGGTTCAGGCTGTAATTTGAAAATTATGTGCTGCTCATTAGAGTCTGTTGAACACATTATTTCTGCCTGTTTCATGGATCATCTTTTTATGTTTTGTGTGGCTCTTCAGCTTATGGACACTCCAAGATTTTTGATGTTTCTTTAGAATTTGAGTAGCAGTACTGCAGCTAGCATGTTCCTCAGCTACATCTATTCTGTCTATGTTCTTCGTAAACAGGAAGAAAACTCTTCTTGTTTTATTTTTTTGATACTCACTGTGTGACTTTTCTTGTTAGCTCCATACGGTATCCGGGAAGCCACGAGGAGAACAGGCTCCCACAAGGACATTGCTAAACCTGCTGAAGGCGTGTAAGTTCATCACATATTATAGTTATACCAACATCCATCTATCTATCTATCTATCTATCTATCTATCTATCTATCTATCTATCTATCTATCTATCTATCTATCTATCTATCTATCTATCTATCTATCTATATATATATATATATATATATATACATATACATATATAAATAACTGGGGGATTAGTCCAATGTTTAGTCCTGAGGAAACTAGTACATGAAATGCCAAATAAAACCACAAAGTTTTGCCATCACTGCTCTGTTCTAAATGTTGTATTTTTATTTCAATATTCTGCACAGTTTTGAAGAGTCTCACGTCCCAGTCTCACAGGCGTACCACCTGAGTGACATCTTCACAGATCTGTTAAACTTCTCCGCCCACCACCTGGTCATGGGAGGGAGGCTCGTCTACTGGCTGCCTGTCTACAGGCCAGAGTGAGTAAACAGACTTGGCATCATCACCTAGTCATACACATTTTCAGAGTGATGATAAATCTGTTCAGTGTAGGAGGTAACTTACCAGTTAACTTGTCAGTACTTAAATTTGTAGAACTTTGTAATTGTTAGCATTTTGGGGTGGCGTCAGAAAGACATCTGATGCCAATTTCTGAATAAGAGGGGAGCTGAAAGCTTCTGCTTTTTCAGTGCATTCAAAGCAAATATAATACAGCAGTGTTTCTGGGGCATTTTCACATATCTTTGCTTCTTTGCATGATAGAGCTGTAACCTGCATTTATGGATGGCATGGCTGACTGTGTTTACACATAATGTTTTTAATGCAGTGTCACCCGAGGGCATCAACAAGCTAATGTTTTTTTGAAATAGTAATAACTAACTAATAAGCATCATTTTTGCTTCTTGTTTATGCCCTATCCAGTCATGAATATGTCCTTTTAAACTTGTTAGTAGGGCTGCTCGATTATGGCAAAAATGATAATCACGATTATTTTCACTGAAATTGAGATCTCGATTATTTGACGATATTTATTTAACAATAACAATGTATTGAATAATGACTTTAAAGATTGTCAAAAAATAATATAAAATAGTGTGCAAATACTGATAACAGTGCAAATGTTTGCAATATAAAAAATAAATGAAAAATGTAAACATCTATGTTTAGTGAACTTTGCAGTGTTGCTCTGTGGTGCAGCTACACTGTAGCAAAGTTTACACACTGTGTCTACTTGATCCACGTCTGACTCCGCGAACCCATAATGTTTCCACACCACTGAAGTTTTTTTTTTTTACCTCTCTTTTCAACCAACGGCAGTCACTCTCCTCTCCAAATAACTTCTGCTTAGCTTTCCGAGCTTCCCTCGGTCCTCTTAATTGTTGTGACACGTGTTCGAAATGCAGAGAGGTGCGCTTGATTTGCCACATGGAGCAGCGTGAGAGTAAAGCACGAGGGAGGGGCTAATAATCGGCTCAGTCATTTTTAATGATCGTTGAAAGCCCAGATCGTAATCGTGATTAAAATTCGATTAATTGAGCAGCCCTACTTGTTAGGTGTATTTGGATTGACATATATACATATCAATACACATGTGCAAACACAAAGTGTATAAATAGTGGGTCAAAGCCCTAACTTCTCGCTATACCGTGTAAAAACCATATTTTTGTACATCTTTGACTTAAACTGATTTTAATTCATCATGTATCTTACAAATACCATTTATTTAAATAATGATCATGTGTGGAGCCAATATAGAACCCTGGAGGAAACCACATACAGAGTCCAAGCAGTTACAGGAGTATTCACACAGCTTCACAAAAAACATGTATTAATTAAATGTTTTTTTACTCAGTGCAATATAACCCGTAATTAATATGTCATGACTGATTGTATCAAATGTTTTTAAAAGATCTTGAAGTCCTCCAATTGCATACCGTTTCTAAACAATAGCATCTGTAATCTCTTCGCTTGATTCAGTTAATGATGGTGATGTTGAACTGAATCCATACTGACTGTCGGGGAGTAATTTAAATGTATCGAATAATTTGTTGAATCAGTTATTGAACAGTTTTTCTAGAGGCTTGAAGAATTGTGGGAGTTTAGAAACAAGCCTATAATCTTTGAAGTGGTGTCTATCCTCAATTTTATACAGTGACACAATTTAAAATATTTTTATATTGTGTGGACTTTTAGCGGCTCTGAGATGCTTTTAAAACCTTCATAGCAATCTTCATATCAGTATCATTGCAGTCAGTGGATGCTTTGTAATTATACTTATTTACAACATTAGTAATTTCTTTTTCCTTTATTCCCCTTTTCACTGCTGTAAAGAACACTGAGTTAGGATTTCAGGATTCATTGCAATATTCTTGGACTATAACAAGTTATAAGGAAACACCAGGGCTTTGTAAGGTGAGCTGGTGTGTCACTGCCAAGATAAGATAAGATAAGATAAGATAACCTTTATTAGTCCCACACGTGGGAAATTTGTTTTGTCACAGCAGGAAGTGGACAGTGCAAAAGTTATGAGGCAAAAATTAGAATACAATAAGAATAAATACAGTACACAACTGTACAGAATAGAATAAAATAAAATACTATATACAGTAGAATAAAATAAAATAAATATACAATAAGATAAAAATATAATACAAATACAAATACTATATACAACTGAGTAAAAATACAACGATGACAGAAAGGATTATTGCACTTGGTATTATTGCACATGTATGGATGTGTGTGCTTGATCAGTTAAAGTCTTTATTATGGAGTCTGACAGCAGTGGGGAGGAAAGACCTGCGAAATCTCTCCGTCCCACACCGTGGGTGCCGCAGTCTCCCACTGAAGGAGCTGCTCAGTGCTGTCACAGTCTGCTGCATGGGGTGGGAGATGTTGTCCAACAGGGATGACACCTTAGCCGCCATTCTCCTGTCACTCACCACCTCCACTGGGTCCAGAGGGCAACTGCAAGATAAGATGGCAACTGCATGTTTAGTTATTGTTGATTACCAACAACAGTTTTGAATTCGGAATCCAGATTTTAAGCTCAAACCTCATCATCTCAGTTTGGAAATAGTTTTGTCTTTGCCTTTCTTTAAATAATGATCTGTACAATAGGGGGCAGGCTTACACCATAAACCAGAAGTGCACAATGCAGGCCTGTTGTAAGCACAATCGACGAGGTTTCAATTTGTTTTTGGCCTAATTAATTACCCAAATAACTAAACAATATGAAGCAAAGAGGGAATACATAGCAGACACTATTACATTTTATAAAAATGACTGATTACTGTCTATAATTAAAACTGGCTTTGTGATTTTTATTAAGGGAAAAGTGAACCCGAGAGACAGACGAAAGTGTTTTACTGGATTTGTACACTCACAAAGGACCTTCTACTATCTTAGGGTATTTCCCTTTATTCTGATTCCCATGTCTAACCACCTGTGTGGATTACAGTAATGTTCAGGTGTGCCGAGGCTTTCTTGCCCATACAGCTGGGCCACGGCAAACCACAACTGACAGCAATGTGCACTTTATATGCTGCCTAAGACGGCTCATCAGAGACAAAGTTGTGTATTGTTAAAGCTTCTGTGCGTTTGCAGAAAGCGAAGTGCTGACTCTCAGTGCAGGTGTTCATTTGTGTAGATATGAACCACAACAAACTAAGGCAGAAACGGACGTTAGGCGAGGAAAAGCGCCACGGGGCTCAAACTCTTTCTGGTCACTCATTAAAAGACCAGGAAGCAGATGGGATAATCACGGATCCAGTCACCGGCTATTATTGTATCCTTGTGACTGAGAGACATCAGTTTGCAACCCTTTGACTTTTATCCATTTAGCCGCTTTGTGTTTCTGCACGCATCGAAACATATGCACGAATGTGTGTGTGTGTGGTCCCGTGTACGCGCACGTGCACACGTTTGTGTCACCATGTTCACACATTTGTCTTTGCTACTCATCTCATCGGTGCTTGACCCGGTGCCTGTCAGAGCGCCGTGCCAAAATAAACATCTGAGGCCAGGCAAGTCACATATATGAACTATGTCTCTATGGTGTGCAGGCTGATCTGCGAGTGTGTGTGTTTGTGTTGTTGGATATGTGTGTCTGTGTGTATAAACCCAGACGCAGCCTGTCTCCTGGGTCTAATCTGGGGCTCTACAGGGGAGATATCAGGTTTCCAATACCCCCACATACATGTGTGTGTGTATCTGCGGCAGTGGCTGTGATAGAAACAGTGGGGACTCTGTGTGTGTGTGTGTCCGTCTGCCTCATGAAAATGGGGGCAGTGTGTGTGTGATGACAGGGGACACAGAGTCCTGTCAGCAAAAGACAGAGCCTAGACCAGGTCAGACCGCTTAAACTCTCTTCCTTTTCTGCCCTCAAAAAATAAATGAAGAAAAAGTATTGAGACAGATGATGTGTTATCCATCATCAAAGCCATAAAGTGAGCTAATTACAGCATAAATAAGGGAAGTAAATATATGAATCAGCTGCATAGTCAGAGGTAATATTAGATGAATAAATGAGTAGTGGTGACATTTTCAGATTGTAATTTCTTAGTCGAGTTTAAGTTTCCAGAGAAATCGTATAGCAATAATTAAGCTTTTGCATGCTTCTACATTCAGTGTGATGCAACAGTACCGTTGTAATTTTTAGTTAAACTGTTGAACTTAAACAGCAAGTCTTCTCTGTCAGTTACAGTAAAGTAGACACTTGGAAGCAATACCTGTAGTACCCAGAAGCTGCGACCTGTCTATTGGCAACGTGAACATCAGTCTGTAAACAAGAAATACTTGCAACTTGCAACTCAGACCTTGGTGATAGATTAAGGGTGCAGCACTGAAACGGGGCAAAATAATGTGTCAGTGCAAACCCCATATAGCTCTCATAGGTGTGGTTAGTTTCTGGTTGATTTACAGAAGTTGCGCTGTTTTCTAAGCACAGGCACGGTCAGTTTATTTCAAAACCAAGCGCAAATAATAAGACGTGTTTTTTTTCTGTTATAATTAGTAATAAATTCTGTTTTGCAAACATTAGTAAATAAGTTTGCGCACTTGGTGCAATGGGGTCAGTCACAAAAATCTGAGTTATTTCCACCATTTAAATGCAATTTTGTCTTTATAAATACAAACACTACTGTTTCTTCTTCTCTTCTTTTTTTGTTCGTGCTGGTGGAGTGTTAGTAAATCTGGCCCCGGAAGTCTACAGCTATCATTTATATACAGACTGTGTTTGGACTATCCATTTGTTCACTCTGTGGTGAGTTATAGTGAGTGAGCCAAACTGTTTAACTCTATTGCTTTTTAAAAAAAAAAATCATTTTGTTTATTTACTAATTTATTACAGTTTCCCATTAGAAATGTGCGAAATCTTAATGTTGATAAGTCTCGAACCAGTTTTACTGTGAATCTTAAATACCTGTCCAGACAAAACAAGAATGTCAAACACACAAAAATGGGCTCGCGTGATGAAAGTTAAAAAAACTGATGTGAAAGGGGAAAAAAGAGCTAGGGCAGGAGATCAAAGCCATCTCATCTTTTGAATCTCAATAATTAAGAAAAAGTAATTTAAAGGAAACAAGTCGTTAAATAAAATAGGCTGTTAGTAACATGGTACGTTGTAATTACAAAGAGAAATAGGGATGGAAAAACAAGAAACTCATCCTTGTCATGATGCAGTTCATTTGTGCGGTAGAAATACTGAGCACCTGATTGGCAGCTCAGAATTGCTGCCTGGCTGCATCACTGCCCAGTCACCACGACAACCAAACATCCCATTACCCCAGAGCCCCAACTGCCGCCATGGCAACAAGGCAAACAGTCATGCACAAATCAGACTGAGTTGCTGGCGTGACGGTAGTTCGGAGAAAGTGCTACTGACACAAATATGCAAACACATACATCAGCTGCCGTTAATACGCCCTAACCCTGCCTGGCCGGCGATGACAGAGCCAGCAGCCAACCCGACAGGTCACCTCACTTTTTCCACCTTCATCTTCACACAAAACGAGCTACCTTAGCCTCGCCAGCCGTTGTGGCACCGAACCTCTTGAATGTTTTGTGTTTATCTGAGAAACAGAAAGAAGCACACACAGAGCAAAGAAAGACATTAGAGCGCGCTGAAAAAACCCCCAAAGAGCTGGCAAAAGTTAGGTAGTAATCTTGACAGAATTACTGTGTGTCCTGGCAGCCTTTTAATGGCCTCCAGATGACATCTGTAGCGCATTGTTATCACAAGGGACTTACACTTCCTCTCATTCAGACTTTTAGATGCGTACAATCAAAATTTATTAGAGTCAGATGATGGATATTGGTTTAGCTTTATATTTCTGTCTCTTTGTTTCCTCCTCATTTAAACTGATCTGTAGCATGTGTGTGTGTGTGTGTGTGTGTGTGTGTGTGTGTGTGTGTGTGTGTGTGTGTGTGTGTGTGTGTGTGTGTGTGTGTATCTGTGTGTTTGTGGGGACTCTTTCCAGGTACTGCGAGGAGATGGTTCCTCTTCATCCATGTCTCCAGCTCATCAGCAACTGTGAGCAGACACTCTCAAGCCACACCTCACGGCGTCTGATCACCATGGAAAAGATCAAAGAACCAGAGGTGTGTCCATGTGGGTGTTTGTGTAAGAGATGAAACAAAATGAATCAGTTGCCTAATTTACAGAGAAGAAAAATATTTTCCAGTTCCAGTGCAAGGACATGCTGTTTGTCATCACATGATAGCAAATGCAGTAAATCAGGCTGCGTTGGATGCTGATTAGAACAATTAAATAGATGGCATTTGTCATTATTTTTCATTCTGTTAGCTGTTTGCTTCAGGTGATGTCATTCATCCAGTTACTGTCCAGATGAAGCCAAGGGATTTTAAAGTGCACATTTTCATCACAACTAGCTAAATATGTTGTTTTTAGGTTATCTATTGTGGTTGCATCATTACAAATGACCTCATATCTTCACAGCAGACCAAATTTGTGTGCGTGCTGCAGAATTTGTTTATGTGTGTGCATGAAACACACATAAACTGATATAACTTCTTTTTCTTCTAGTAAAATGAGAACATGTGTCCGCCTGCCTGTTCCTTCATGCGTTTAATGTTTTTTCATGGAGTTTTTTTTTTTCTTGTCATGAACGCACGCGTCATGAGACGGATGTAGTATGCGCGTATGTGTGTTCTTTTACATGTCTCCCGCTGGAAGTGATGGTGTCTCTCTGTCTGTCTCGGGTAAATCCTCACCATCTGGCTGTGATTGGCTCATTTCTTTTATACTGGAACCCTAAAAGGCATAATCACACATTGTATGGAAAACAATCCATCTTTGGATCTGACATCCATTCCGCTTCAAAACCCCAAATTGCTCCCATAAAGCGCCTGGTATGACACGCACACACCGAGACACGTTGTGTGAGGTTATCTGACTGGTATCTGTAGCTCAGGTCTGTAGAGTTTTTTTGTTTTGTTTTGTAGTTTGTTTGTTTTTTCAAATTGGCCTCCGTCTGCACCTATCTGCACGCGCTCGTCAGGATTCGCAGCCTGATGTGTGTCAACACTTTTCTATGCGTGTGTCCGCAGTTTCCCGGTTTTGACATTGGAGGAGTTGGCCTAATTGTTTTGAAGGTTTCCTGTAAAGCTCCGTAAAGAAACCTCACCTCTTCTTATTTATGCGGTGTTACAAAATTTGTTTGGTTACCCAGACCGCTTGTCATTCACCTCATTTTTTACATTCAGTATATGTAACTCTCCACCTGAAAGAGTAAAGAACCACTGTTGTCTTCTGTGCCAATTTTGTAGTCACGTCTTTTTATCCTCATCACTCTGGGGTCGTGCTTATGTTGTCAGTCTTTTTACCTTTTAAACCTGAATCTTTTCCTCAGAATGGCAATAAAAAACGTTTCCAGGTTGCTTGGCAGCATCGGCAAGCAAAGAGGGGGTGTCTTTGACAAATTACAGGCCCCAGGATTGGAGTCATCATTTCTCAACTCACCTCATTTACCTTAATAGTGGAGGTAAAACTGAGATTCACAACAGCTGATTTTCAGCTGGGTAACAGATAAACAGTCTTGTGTGCTTGTGAAGCACTACTGGAGGGATCAGCCATTTTTCCCAGTCCTATTCCCTCAGTTGGTGTTTTGATGATGGTTGTGGAGAGTTGTGTCCTACGGGTGTTGAGTTCAGTTGAGATTTGGTGGCTGCAAAGGCCACAGCATATGATACACATTATTTTCATACTTAAAGCACATTCAGTGCTCCCTCTCTTTTGCTGCATGGATGGGGACATTCTCATCAAGGGAGAGACCACTGCAATCAGGACGGAAATGTTTCATTTATGTGATAAAGACGATCAATCAAAACAAACTTGGGATGATTGATGTCACGTTAGCGCAACAGAACCCCTCATTTTTGGGGCTGTTTATGATACTCATGCACTTCTCAGCAGTATGGTTAAGGATGCCTCACAGGCTGTCAGCACTTTTTCCACATGCAGCTTCTTTTCTTCTGACAATAATATCTAATGTCATTAATGCACAAACATCACAAAGCCATAATTTGTTACCCACTATGTACTCTTTCCTGCAGATCTAAAGCCACATACCACTTTAGTCACTGTTCCTGTTAAAACACTGCCCACCTGAGAAGCCTTTGAGACTGGCACGCTTGCCATCTGCACCTTAGAAAAATCCAATTTTCCAGAAGCATTTAAGTCTTTCCCTTCTCCCATCCATACAAAACCTGGAACACCTGCTCAGCATTATTATACGTGCCACGAGGCATCTTTTGTGTTGAGTTTTCCACATCTCCTTAGATTTTTCCTTTATTTCATCACCTGTGTGTGTATTATTAATATACGCATAACTCTTCCTATTCTATAAACATGCCAGACATGTGCACACCTTGTGAGAGAGTACTGTGTTGATTTGTAGGAGGAATTTAGCAAAGCAAAAATAAAAGCTGCCTTTTATTCAGGTGTTTCTGATTTTGTTCATTTATTTATTTACTTCATTTCTTTGTTTTCAAGATGTAATATATGTTATTCATAATGAAAACTTTATTAGCAAGATGTCATGTTGGTTGGAGCAGCAAGAATATTTTAGTAAACGGAATAATTTGTTTTAATATCTGTGGGAAACTTGTAGATTTTTAAGTTAAGCAGATTCAACAGTAACCTCTGCGTCTCTTTCCAGGAATTTGATAGCCTGGCCCATCTGTCAGATCCCCGCTTCAGCGCCTACCAGGGTCACAATGCCTTCAGAGAGAAGTACTTCAGTGGACTTAACAAAAAGTCCACCAAGGAGAACAACAAATCTGACGTTAGCGGGGACTGAACGCATCAGTGGGATGAAGATCACCAAATTTCCTCAGTGTCTTATCAAAAAAGATGAAACTTTTTAATCAGCGCATTGTTGTCAGTGCTCTCAAAAGAAAAACAAGTTATCCCATTCTTAAAAAATCTATTTGTTTTTTATTTCTTTGCAAATAAACCAAAAATGTGCGTGTTCTTTCTGAGTGGTACTTTTGAGAGTCTGAAATTGGGTAAGAGAAAGGGAAACGAAGTGCATCTCTATAACAAATATTTTCTAATGTAACATTTATAATTTAGCTGTTAATTGTAAAATGTGGTAATTAAGAATTGACCAGAGTCCCCAAAACATGGATCCATGATGCAGGTTGTGCATAGTTCATAATGTGGAACGTTCTACCTGGAAGACACCAGTGTCTATGTATGTATGTCACATGCTCAGATACTAAAAACCCAAATATATGATTGCTGATGTCACTGTCATAACACAGCTCTGCCATAACCACATTCCAAAAGTGTTTTCACACTCTGTTACCTAGCAACTGGTCTTTATGTGTAAAATTGATAAGAGTCTATATTTTCTCATATTTACTATAATTTTACCCCCATGATGCCAGTGCATCTTATACAGATGAGGTCAAAATGATTACCCGCCCTATAAAATTGAAATTTTCTGTCAAAAATTTTTATTAAAAAAGTGTTTTTTTTAGCGTAGCATTCCTAACCATACTGATTTTCCCCATAAAAGATAAATTATTCCAGAGAATAATTCAGAACAAACAAAATTGACCAGGATCAACATTATTAGCCCCCTGAGAAACTGACCATTTCACTGAGCCATAGTACAACCCACAGCTGTGTCTAAGAATCCAAAATTAAACTGGGATGTTTGGAAAACCTGTCTTAAAAATGACTTGCTCTGTTGAACAGCGCTTTGGAAATCCTTAAACAAAAGATTTAAATTTCATAGGGGTGCTAATAATTCTGTCCTCATCTTTACATTAGCTCTGTCAGTTTAACCGACTTTAACTCTGTCATAGAGCCCACATATTGAACAAAACAGAATGGACATTTATATCCACGGTTCTGCTTTGGCTCAGAGTAAGGGAGCATGTTTAGGTGGCCTCCCTGTGCAGGCAAGAGCCCAAATCACAGGGCGTCCCCACTTCTCCACCACTACAGTTAGTCAGCAGCTTTTGTTGTTTTCTGACCACAGTTTACATGCAGCCTGGCTCATTATTCATCTCCTGAGAGCGACGTAGCTGGCCCTCATGTGCATTACCCCTTTGCTCTGTTTATCAGTTGGGCCTCTGCCTTTCCACCACACTTCCCCTTCGCCCTGCTTCACAGGGAGAGTTCCTGGCACCATCACATGATACCCGGCTCACCATCGTTTGCGGTGCGTGTTGTTTACAGTTCCCACAGCGGCCTTTTGTTGTCCATCATCATCAAGCGAAATCAAATTATTCCACAAGACAGAGACCTCGGCTTTCCTTACTTTTCACTTCTGCCCTCTTGCTCTTGGTATTTTCCTTCCCATATTCACCACAACAGAAGAACACTGTTAGTTGGAGATGGTAGTTTTAATGCACATGCTGTCTATTACTGTGTGTGTGTGCTTCCATAATACAGTGATAAAACAAGTTCTCAGGAGCCCTCAGACTCCAGTGATGCAGACTATAATTAGGGAGAGAGAGGGAGGGTATGTAGGGGGGGTTCCTCTCTACACACCACGTAATGTTGTCCAGACGCTGAGGAAATTCTGTTTGTGCCCATGTTTATACATGTGTGTACTTGCGAGATCTGGTTTTGTTTTATGTTGGATGCTAACTGCAGCAGAGCAGTTTCCTGATGTCGGTCTGTGATAATAAAATGATTCGAGACCTAACTTGTAAATATAATCATACTCCAAACACTGGTTGGATTGATAATTACAGAGATGCCTCCTTCTTTACTTTCTCCTTTTGTAGTGATATACATATTATTTGATGGGGTTTTAAGCAATGGTTCTCTTCCTGCTCCATTCATGTCTTTATACTAAATCTTTTATCCCTCCCTTTTGACCTGTAGCAGTTCTTCTCTTCAGCTCCTCATTTGGTCACCTCTGCCCCTTTCCTCCTCTCTTTTGTTTCTCAGAGGGGAACCCCCTGAAGGAGTGGAGGTCCACTGTTTTGGAACAATGACTCCTGATTAAACTCCCTTCAGTCTGAAAGTGACCTTCAGCCTGCTGAATCAGTGACAACAAACGGCACACTTAGGACACTTGCATGCAATCGATGACTTAAATCTAATTATTAGCATCAGAACAAACTGACTCCCAGGTTCTCCACACAAAAACAATTTAGAAAGCAAATTTTGAATCCAAAGGAGAAGGTGAATGCAACTGGAACTGAACAAAAAAGTTATTTGACTCATTATTGCTATTACTATTATTATTGGGATTTTTTTTTGCATGCATGGCAATAATGTCATTGATTGTGGATATAAAATCTGATGCCTTTGCACCCTGTAAGTGGGACACAGTAAAAATGAGACATTTCAGTCAAACTCTGGGCCACAGCAAGATAACTACATGAAATGTAGTCTATTCGTGACCCAATAAAATACACTAGTTTCTAGCTAGTTGTCTGTCTAAAAAATATGAATTAACACATTAACAAAATGTTTTGTTGTACTGTACCACAGCGTAAGACTTGAATCTTTGTAGAGCCTACAACAAGCCCACATTTTCACTCGCATTCATGGTTGTGCGGGTGCTGTATGTGTTAATTACCATGTAGGTTGCTTTCCGATACGAATTTGCTGACATTTGTGAGTCCTTGTGTTGATGCTATCAAAATGATTCCTTATATTTAGACAATTATTTTATTCTCTCACTGGTAAATTCAAAAACTGCAACGAAAAAGTAGCCAGAAATGCACAGGAGGAATCGATGGTGCTAAACAGACCGGTCCGCAACATGATGGATAGTTAGAATTATAGAGAAATGCACATAAGGTAACACTAAGTTGCAGTATAAGGTTTCAGAGGGGTTTGCAGTTAAGGACTGGTAGCTCCAGCATAGATTTCCCGCTGAAGCAGGAAGTGTCCAGCACATAACAATGACATTTCCTTTTTACCCATTTTTTTTATCCACTGCCAAACACTTTCTAAAATGTTAATAAGAGACATCTAAAGTGTGGCTGGAGGGCTTAATTTTGTTAGCTTTGTTCTTTTCACTTTGTTCCCTCGTTGTTTCAACATCTTCTCATTCCTCTGATCCCTGGTCAGAGGTCACAGTATTGTCTCATGATGTCCTCATCAGATCTGACTTGAAGATGTGCCACGCATTTGTTTGCTAGTGACAGATAGCAAGTGATTATACACCTACTGACCCACGACACGAGCTAACACGTTGGCCTTTTTTCACAGAAATGTGTGGAGCACCTGATGCATGAGGGCTTCAGTATGTATGTAAATCCTGTGTGGGTGTGTGCGCTTCAGAAGGGGTGATGAATGTGTGAAGGTGAGAAACTTCATAGTGCACAGCTGGTGTACAGGATTGCCTAAGCTAACACACATGCACACACACACACACACACTAACATATGTGCTGCAGGTGCTGTGCACCTGTCCATAGCCAGGGGAGTTTGAACACCTGCAAGTCCTCCACCCTTTCTCGCCTTGCATCACCCACCCTCAGGTCAACTTGGTGCCCTCATCCACCCCGTGAAACCAGGCTTTGCTCTTGTAAGTAATGATCAAGGTAAGGTGAGAACTGTCATCTTAATGTTTGGGAGGAGAAGCACAGCAGAGGAAGAGCCATTATAGTGCTACAAATCACCACCATTCCCATTTCACACAGCTGTGTGAAACTCAAACCATGCTCAGAAAAAAAGCACACAGAAAAAAAACAGAGGAAAGAGGGCGGGAGGATAACATCGTGTGATTAAAGATACGCCATTATTTTGCAATCAGCGATACAGCACATCCTGTGTATTTTCCTTCTCACACTGACTGAACATGGTGCCACTAGATGACAGCCTTGAGCAGAGAAAATGAAAACGATGTTCCTGTGTGTTATACATGTACTGTACTCTAGAATGCAAACTAATTCTGTACAATCAATGGTCTGCAGCTTGTAAACAAGCAGTTCAGAGGCGTTTGAAGTGATAGAGCTGTGGTTGAGAAAGTGCAGAGCAGCTCTGAACACATAACATCCTCTTTAAGACAATCGCATGGAAGTGATGAGGGTTGTCGACCCAGGAAATAAAGGGGGTGACTGAACGTCTTGTCACACAACTTCCTCATCCTTCTTTCACCTTTCCAGAGTTCACTGTCAGCAACCACATCCGACTGTGATATCACAATCATCTGCGGTTCTATCACACATTAAAGCTCACTGAAGCTATACTCCAAAAACTCATGCTTAACTTAGAAAAACCAACAGAAATTCCAGTTTGTGGTTTGGGTAACCCCTTGTTTTCCTACATGTGAGCCTCTAAGTTTTTAAGAGGACTTCACACATGCATTGTTGTTTTTGCAAAATGACTTGTTTTTCTTTGTGTGCACTTTTACAGTGGTCTGAAAAAGTGTTTGCCCAGATTGTGATTTCCTATTTTTTGTATGTTTGTCATACTTAAATGTGTCAGATAAAACCAATGTACTTATTAGACAAAGATGAACTAAAGATAACAAACATGTGTGAAAAAGTGAATGCCACCTTAACCTAATAACTGGTTGGGCCACGCGCAGCAGCAACAACTCCAATCAAGCATTTGGTATAACTGGTAATGACTCTTTTATAGCACTGTGGAGGAATTTCGGCTCACTCATCTTTGTGGAATTGTTGTAATTCAGCCACGTTCTCAAGCACGAACCTCCTTTTTAAGGTCATGACTTTGACTAGGCCACTCCAAAGTCTTCATTTTGTTTTTCTTAAGCCATTCAGAGGTGGACTTGACTTACTGGTGTGTTTTGGATCATTGTTCTGCTGCAGAAACCAAGTGCACTTCAGCTTGAGGTCATGAACAGGTGGTCGGACATTCTCCTCCAGGATGTTTTGGTAGTCGGCAGAATTCATGGTTCCATTTACCACAGCAAGTCTTCCAGGTTCTGAGGCAGCAAAACAGCCCCAAGACCATCACACTACCACCACCATATTTTACTGATGGTACGATGTTCCTTTTCTGAAATGCTGTCATTTTTACGCCAGATGTAATGGAGAGACACCTTTCAAAAAGTTCAGCTTTTGTCTTGTCATTTCACACAGTATTTTCCCAAAAGTCTTGGGGATCATGAAGATGTTTTCTGGAAAAACTGAGACGAACCTTTATGAACCTTTTGCTCAGCAGTGGTTTTCATCTTGGAACTCTGCCATGCAGGCTGTTTTTTGCCCCGTCTCTTTCTAATGGTGGACTCACGAACACTGACTTTAATTGAGGCAAGTGACGCCTGCAGTTCTTTGGCTGTTTTTCTGGGGTCTTTTGTGACCTCTTGGATGAGTCATTGCTGCACTCTTAAGAAAATTTAGATCGGCTGGCCACTCCTGGTAAGGTTCACCACTGTTCCATGTTTTCGACATTTGTGGATAATGGCTCTCACTGTGGTTCGCTGGAATCTCACAGTTTTAGAAAGGGCTTTATAACCTTTTCCAAAATGAGAGATCTCAGTTACTTTGTTTCTCATTTGTTCCTGAATTTCCTTGGATCCCTGTGTGATGTCTGGCTTTTCGGGATCTTTTGGTTTACTCCACGTTGTCAGGCAGATCCTATTTAGGTGATATCTGGATTGAGAATAGGTGTGGCAGTAATCAGGCCTAGGTGTGGGCAGATAAACTCAGGTTTCTTAAGATGTGTAACACCACAGTTAGTGTAGTGTTAAAAAATGCAAACTTCCTATACAAAAAATATGAAATCAGAAAGGCAGCAAATGTTTTTTTTATACTGCTAAATGTGTTTGTGGAGGGCATCACACTTATTACCACCAAAAATGAGAAGGGAGGGGAAAAACGTGTTTGTACCAAAGAGCAGCAGGGAGCAAAGGGAGCTAAAGACAAACAGGCAGTGGTTATGTGTGTGTTCTTGTATTTGTCAGTGCTGTTCTTCATTAATGACAAGTAACCACTCAATGGCTCCCTAACGCCCTTTTTTAATGACTCTTAACAGCCAAGTGGGTACTCACACACACACACACACACACACACACACACACACACACACACACACACACACACACACACACACACACACACACACACACACACACACACTCGCATTCCCACACACACACATGCAGCCAAGATGGCAAACAGGGTGGCTGTGACACATTTCCTCTTCTACTCTTGCAAGGATTATAAAGCCATAATGTTGCAAAGCAAGCCTAATATAAGACACCAGTGAGGATGTATCATGAGAGCATTTTTATATCCATTCATACAATTTCCATTGATAACTAGAGATTCTCTGAGCCAAAACCAGCATGTACCAAGGCTCACTGCATGGAAACAACCTGGACAGGAGACCAATCTGCCGTAAAATACATACAAGCACACACCCACTCACTGACATTCCCACTAATGAGCAAATTTGCGTCTTCAGCCTCAGCAGACCTGCATGTATTAGCAAAGTGAGAGGAAATGGACTGGCCAAAGGAAATATGCGCAAACGCAGCGATAATTCCACGGAGAGGAAATATTAACGTTTTCTGCTTCATGTGATTTGCAGGTGTTTTAAAATCTGCGTTTTAAAATGCACTCTGTGACTCCTGCTAGAACACCTCTAATTGCACTTTTAACTGCTACATTTTCAGACTTTATCAACCACACGCTGATTAGGAAAAAGACCCAGTACATGCCCATTCCTCCATGTTCCCTTAAGGTCCCTTCTTTATCTCTCTTCCACCTCCAGCCTACTTTGCACGGTCCTGCATCCCCCACATCATCCCTCTCCCTTAGAAATTACGTCTTTCAGGATGAGCTGCTCTGCCTCTCAGCAGTGAAGTGCTGTCTAAGCAGGGCTTGAATTTCAACGATGCACCTCAGTGCCTCTTGGGAGGGTCTGATTGAGGTGTAGGGGTACTCTGTGTATGTGTGTGTCTATGCTTGTGTATACCGGCAGGTTGTGTGTCCGAGAGCATCCCTTGCTGCGTATACACTTTGCTGAAGTCACTGACAGCTCTCATGGCTGTTTAGCTGAGCGGAATTTGTTATCCATGGGGGTGTGCGTTAGTCGAGGCCAGGATACAGGCATGACGCTCAGATGTTTTCTCCTGTGGGGCTATCACACCCGTATGCCTGCTGGGTACATTCATGAGGTGCCTCCTCCACACTCACACCTGTCCTTTCTGCACAGGTGAGCTATCTGAGCTTAATTACGTGCCTGCTGGTCTGGCTGTGTGTCTATGTGAGTCAGTCAATGTATGTTTGTGTGTCTGTTTTGTTTTGTCTTTGTCTGGCTGCACTTTCTGTCACTCTGCTTTTGTTCTCTTAAACTGCTGGAGGAATAAACTGGAGCCACTTTGCAATATTTATTAATTCACACAAAAAAGTGTCTAAAGATGTGGAGCATCTTTAATAAGTCAGGCCAAAGTAAAGATAAGGAATAGAACAGCATCCCCTAGAATCTAAGCACCAGTTTTCATGGGAGACATCCAGCAGATGTATAAGAGAAACTTTCACCTGCAAGTCCCAGGATGGAGGGAATATGGGGGCAGGGAGGAGTTGGGTTTTAATGAATTTAAGAGCAGAAAACAGCCAATACCTGTCTCAGAGAACATGGCCAGAAATATCATAGATCATGTTTCAATTGTAAATGGTGGCATTTTAAAAATGTGGGAAAGTAGCATGACAGACAAGCAGAAAAGCAGCAAATATATATATATAAAAATCACTAACAAGGAATGAAGGAAGAACACGAGGAACTGGATCTTTGCTCATCTGTCACCAAAGGTCACAGCTATATGTTTTGTTCATAGAAATGCGAAATGTACTTCAAAATTATGTTACCAGATATCAGACTATTTCATCTAAATGCCAAATGTAAGTGCATTGGGAAATGCTTCCAGGGGTTCCTGGAAATTATTCATAAAGTTAATCATATTTTTATTGTATTAAACAAATAAATGCTACAAATTTATAGATGAAGCCACAACCAATACCTTACTGTACTTATATAATACTTATCCTTATTTTCAGTGCAAACAACTTAACTGGAGATAATTTATGTGAAATTCAGGAACAAGACCATACCTCACACACTCCCCTTCTGGTTTCCTTTTATACCGTCCTGTGCTCCAAGCTGTTTGCTCTCATTTTCGTACCCTTGTCCTTTTTCAGTTCATTCACCTCTCATTAGTAGCATGGGGATCTGCCTGGCCCGGGAGCTGCTGCTGGTCCTCACTGAGGCCTTCCCCAAACCGCAGCCTCAATTCATGCTTACTCCGTTTGTCATTAACTAATAGAAATGCTGTTAAGTCAATATGGGGACGTGGCCTCAGATGTTGATTGTCTTCTTTTGTTGCTATCACCTTTTTGATCTGACAAAAAGTACACATGAAAGCAGTTGGGTGAAACGCTTCTCCAGCGTCATTTTCCCTTTAGCTGTGCTGTAGGGCCAAAACCTCCTTGCCAGTATACGGACAGTGTGGAACTCAAACCAAACAAACCTGGTAGATTTGACTTAGTGCTTGCTCTTGTTGTTACAGCTTTTCAGCTTGGCGCAGGGCAGTACCCAACACGGACTCTCATCCATGTAGCGTTGAGAGCTGCCCGCAGCTGTAACTACTTTATTATATTTTGCAATATGGCAAGAAAAACTTCAATACTCTGAAAGATATATCTTTGTTGCTAAACCCAAACATGATAAATAAAAATCTCAAGGCATCTCAAGCCTTAATTGACTGTAAAAAGAAATTTAAAGGGACTGATACAACTTGGTCTGTCGGGCATAATGCTGGAGGTTTGAATAGCTGATACTGAATTAAATGTTATGGGCGGATTAACATAAGCACATCGCGTTCTCCAGCAAACCACAAGAAATGCTGTTTATTTTTCTTCCTTTCTTATGATTTTTAAACAATGTTGCTATGCTACTTTGTCTTGCTGTAACACCATAAACAATTTGCAGACCGCACAAGACCCTGCTGGTGGCTGAGGGCTTACTTGTTTGGTTGCCAGGTTGCTGGGATATCCAGTACATATAAAATACAGTCATATAAAAAGATTTTGTTGTTTTTGCCCTTCGATATTCCCATAATTCTTTTCCTACACACTGACTGGAGTGATGTCGAGGCCAAACTACAGGAAACCTTGAAAGAGCCCATTAAAAAGACGCCCTTGATGTTGAATGTTGGGTGCATATTACAATCTACATATAGTGTATATACAGTATGAGGGCGAGGGGAAGTTGGTTTAATTTGTTTACCTGGTGTGTTTGGATATTGTATGATGGAAAGTTTGTTGTTGTTGTTTTATTTCATTCTTGCTTAGCTTTTGTTGAATATTTTGAGGTTATATGAATCCAAATAAATAAGAAGTGTGTTTGTGTAAGCTTCTGCGTGTGCATGCGGGTCCATGTTAGTTTGTGTAGCAGCCCGAATACCCACAACAGCGTTCGCACGCCTGTGTAACTTTACACTTCATATCATGGGGGCTTTCCAGAACATCTTTGTATTTGCTTGTACATACTTCCTCCAGTTTGCACACACTGGAATCTACACTGTGCGCTACCTCCCACCTGCTAGACCTGTGCAATGATTCAGCAACCACGGAAAGCTCAAACTTACTACCCCTTTTTAAACTATTTCAAGTTTAAGACTAAATTGTGTGTTTCTTTAATCGGTAATTGTTATTTGTTACTGAGGGTCATGTGCTCAAATGCTATCATTTCTATAACAAAAATAATTTTATCTGCTTGCACACTGTTACATTTGTGTAAATCCTTGAAAAACAAACCTGTTAATATCTGCAAACTGTAACATAAGCTAGTGTTCTGTAGTTTTTCTGCATACTTTAGCACCATACACTAAAAATTGCTGCTGGTTCCTTTGAATAAAGCCAGATGGCTGGGGGATTTTGGCAACCCAGCAGGGCTCTGAGAGAGACATCACACAGATTTTCAAAGTTCTCCAAAACTAGTGATGTTTGTTTACTTACTTATGATAGGTACTAAATAAAGATATTAACTAGCCTGTGTAGTAACAAATTAAATCTCTTTGTCAACTCTTAAATTGGACCACCAACGAGCTCCCCACTTTCTCATACCATGCCATAAACACAAGATCTCGCAATGCAAACAACAACTGGAGGTGGTCGCACTTTGCCACCCATTCTGGTAATGCAGTAAGCAAATGACCAACTTGGCTTTTAGATGCTTGGTTTAGTTGTTTAGAATAAACAGAAACTGAAACGGGTCTATGGGCCATCTGACTGCCACTCGGGTAATTCCTTGGTAAATGGTTAGTCTCTGATTGAGCTTACTAAAGGAGTATAGGAAAAGCTGTATACTTGCACCACGAGTTTTATCTATCCCTTTATTAGACTCTTAACACTTCATCAGAACTTTCCAGATATTGTGGCTGTTAAAAAAATGACTGGAGGCATGCCAACCTGCAGCCACGGTAAGTATGACTAGAAGGTGTTGGTGAGTGTTTCAGTGGCAGTTCCTGGAATGGGCCACACTTTACTGGGAACAGTCTGAATCTTTTATACCATTATCTGGAGGTCAAGGTTATTTGTATCAGTCGGCTAAATTTAACAGACTTAAGATGGCAGCTACACTCCATGTTTGCCTTAAAGTATTAGATATTTCATAATATTTAAAGAAACATCCATATTTTCTCCACACTCCCTGCTTTCAACCAGATAAATTGACTAATATACCTTTCAGTGTCTTATTGAAACTGGTCTCAAGAGAACCTTTAATTCCTACCTCTTCCACCAATAAGGATCAGACCTCTGTCCCTCCGTTTCTCATCAAAAGGTACATGTGTCCGCATTGTAACACTGTGTGCTTCCAACAGTCATTTATTATCATATACTTATTTCCAAAAAGGAACCATTTGGGCATTGAAAGCTTGGAGGGGAAAAATGGGAAGGGAAAAAAAAATTTCAACCTGTAATAAAAAACAGACATGCCATGTTGGAGGCAAGAAGCTGACGTCTCATTTGCTGCCAGCACTCCCCAAGGTGGTGGCGGTGGGGGGAAACGTTACATTATAAGGAATGAATTAAGGCTTGGATGCAAAGAGGGCGCTTTAGATGCTCTTCACTTTCATGAAGCCACAGGCAGAACCGAATGCACACTGTTAGGTTGGCTCTTAATAGTTGAATGCTCTTGCAAAAATGGCATCACCATCAACTGCCATGTTCCCAGAACTGAGGTACATTTTTCCACTGTTAAGATGTCCCCAAACAAATTTCAAGACTGCAAGCCCAGCAGAAGGCAGATGTCTCTGGAAAGTACACCGAGAAGCAGAAAAAGCTGTTGATGGAGCATCACAAAAGAATTAATGCTGATATTAGACACTATATATATATATGTAGATCTACATTTTGCATTTTTTTTTTCAAATCTGTGACTGTGCAAAACTAGAACTTACATTTGACAAACAAAGCAAGATTAAGAGCTAAGCTGGTGTATATGGAGAACATGTCAGTACTTTAATCTTAGTGCCAATGCTTTCCATGCCTGCAGTGGCAGTGCCACAATGCTAATGCTACTGTTAGGCTCATGCTCATTAATTATCACCATAACTGAAGTGTGGTTTAGCTACTAATATTAACTCAGTCATACAGTGTACAGTGCTAGTTACAAAATAACACGTTACTGTAATCATATTACATTTTTTAGTAAGGTTGTAGCATAATACATTATTGTACTAAATTCAGCAATTGCATTACAGTTACGATTATTTCATTAATAATAATGGATTGGATTTATATAGCGCTTTTCAAGGCACCCAAAGCGCTTTACAATTCCATTATTCATTCACTCTCACATTCACACACTGGTGGAAGCAACTGGTAGAAGCAAGTTGTAGCAGCTGTGCCAGGGCAGACTGACAGAGGAGAGGCTGCCATACCGCGCCATCGGCCCCTCTGGCACAAGTAGGCAGTCCCTACCGCCTACTGGCGGTAACACAACGACCAGGACAGAGAGCTCGGGGATCGAACTGGCGACTTTCCAGTTACAGATGCGCTTCCCAACCCCCAGCGCCAAAAGAACACGAGTGTGATGGTAAAGTGGAAACTGCATCCACGACAGACAAAACTGTATTATGCTGCTAACACAACTTTGGCTACAAGCATGCTAACTCAAAGCAAGCAAAAACTCAGAGTGGTTTTAAAGCTGTGATTGCTGACCTCAGTCCATGGGCCAGAGCCTGATCTTCATCAGGTAACAGAAGCAATGATGAGCAGTCAGGCTGCAGCATCCACTTCTACCTTTTCATGTTTGTACCATGCAATCACTGTGGGGATTTTTGTTGTCGGCTTTGTGTTCAAGAATGATAGTATGTGTTGTCATTGGAACAGGGGTTTGTGTTGGTGTGTGAAACTGTTGTTGCAGGTTTATATTATTAACTAGTAATTATGAGACGTTTCAGGCCATTTTACGGCCTTTACTTTACTTTAAGTAGTGTGACTAATTACTTACTAAGAAAAGCAACAAATAATGTGTAATGCATTCCTTTTCTTGAGTAACTACAACACTGTTGGTGATATATGAAACTATTGTCGCCACAGACAATTCTCACCATGAAGGATGGGTCATCCTAGGACCTAGAGATCCTCTTTAACTGCAAATTGTCACGTGGAAGCTATCACAAAAAAACTTGTGTAAATCAGATCAGAATATGCATGATAGCACACAGAGTGCAATGTTAAGAGCAGGGAAAACAGTCTCAACTTTCTGAATCCATCTTGCATGGTGCAAAAGTGTGAAATTTTTAGTAAGAGTTAGAGGAAGCAGGGATGTGATGTAGAGGAGACAGGAGTGGAAGAACAGGTCATTCTCATAAAAGTGGTTTACACTCAGGTCAGTGCAAACAGATGTGCAGCACTGTTTGTGTCCTACATGGATTTCTAAGCTCTATTAGCTTAGATAATCCTAAACAGGTGAGCAGTGGGTTCTCTTTAAGTGTTGCAAAATTTGAACAATAGGCTTAGCAAAGCAGGTTCTTTTTTATAAGGAGACCTCCATGAAAGACTGCAGCATTTTTTTTAATATATGTTGAGATTAAACACTTTTACCAAATCTTGACAGAAAATAAAATACTATTGTGATTTTTCATTTTCACCTGTTTCCATTCATCGTGCTTACTAAGCCAAGTTGGCAAAATGAAATACCTACACTATTTTTATGTAGAAAGAAACCACCTAAAATCAACATCGTTCCTGTTATTATAATAGTGAAGAAAAAGATTTAAAGCTGTGACCAAATGGATTATTGTGCTGTATTTTTTCATTGATAACAGGGGAAGACATTGAAACCTCTGTGACTTTGTGTGCATTTAACTGCCAGTAAATGGACGGTAATTGATCATTGATGTAATTTATTGACCAGAACACTTGCAAAATTTAGCCAGATCATGTTTTCTTGCATAATTCTTTTGTGCATGTGGAGAGAATAATAGCCATGAACTTCAAAAATTTATGAACGTTATGTGCAATATGCAACAACTTGCAGTTTGAAGGACAGGTTTTTGGATAAGGATGAATAAAAGTTCTTTTTTATGCATGTTTTATGTGTAAAGCAGTCATGACAAGCAAGGAGAGCAGTGCTTGACCACTTAAAATATTACCAAAATGAAGGCGATTTGTCTTCACAGATTTAAGAACAGCTCCAGGACCACATGTAAATTACTGCCATCTTGTTGCAGATGGTTATTATCTCAGGAAGCTACCTCGACTACCAGCTGTGAAATCTGTCATTTTTGTGGATGTTTTCATGCTCCACTTACAAACCTTAGAGCTCGACAAGCTCAGAGTGGAAGTTCGGCAGTCCACATGCAGACCTGTTATTGACACCGACGGCGTGCTATTGTACTAGTCAGACTGCCCATGCCTTAGCTATGCCCACTCTGACATGAGTTATAATGTGCACAGTATTATACAGGTGCACAGGTGTGTGTGGAGGTAGCAGTAACAAATACTGTATACAAGGAAATCACTGTGATTTATCATCTTAGCAGATCTAATCTACTAGAGATAAGCTGATCAATGATGAGATAACAAAAGTTAGTGCTGAGTGCGAAGCAGCTTTTAATAACTCACTAGTTAGCTTTCTGAGAAGATTCAGATAATGGGAAGAGGACGATTAACACAGACAAGTTTAACATGTGGAGGCTCCGTCAGAGATCTCCCCACATGACAAATCAGCAAATTAGCTGTGCTAAGCTTAACCAACTAATTAGTGGATAACACCACCTTATTTTCTTATTTAAATTTTTAATACTGAATAGATATTGACAGTTGACTATGCCACACAGGATTCAAGTCTTTTATTTCTTTCACTTTTTATTTTTTTTATTGTATCAGAATAGTTTAATATACTTTGGTATTTCAGGTTCAGGGTCATTTTTGATTGAATGCTAACCGAAAATAATATTCTGAACCCTCTTTAAGCCAGGAAGATGTGTGGAAAGATGATGCCCAGACATTTAGCGCAGGATAGAAAGGCAGGCTGCACAATAACAAATGTTTTAGTCTGGTATTTGTCTTGGAGTGTTAAACAGTAGAATTATTATTATTATTATTATTATTATTATTATTATTAATAATAATAATAATAATAATACGATTTTTTCTTTTGTTTGTTTGCTTGTTGTGTGTGTGTGTGTGCATATATCTTCAGGCTAGCATGCTAATTGGTGTAAACTTTACGGCATCCAATCTATTGTGGGCTTTTCTTTTAGTACTTTTTGCACTAAACATAGTTTGTATATGTGAGATACAGGATATTCACAGCTGCTACTCTGTTTATAGTCCATCCATAACATCTAAGTTTCCCTTGTTTAATTTTACGTTCCAACCTGCTAATCATAGTAATCATAATCACCGTAACTATATTCTCTGCTCCCAATTATTTTCTCCTTTATTTGTGCTTTATTTCCTGCTGCTGTCATTATGGATAATGAGGAAGTTAAGAGAAGCTTACTGATACCGTGAGACAGACTCAGTGTTGCTGTTAAAAATCTTTAAGTACAAATTGTGGATTATTTTAAACAGTTGAAGGTTGTTCCCACAGTGTGTTGTGTGGTGTTACAGCTGATCATAGCAACATTACACGTATAATTGTAGAAATCAACCCACCAACAAATGTGTAGCGGAGCTCACTATTTCAGCTTATCAAAGGACTTTTCATTAAAAGTATATGAAAAGACACAAAACTGAAGCCGCTTTTGCATTCTCTCCTCTTTGCCAGCAATTCAGTAGTAGTATGGTAAATATATTTTTATGCTGTATGGATCAGAGGATTAAAGCGAATAAATCACATATATGGTGTTTTGCATTTAAGCATGTCGTATGTTTCTTTTAAATGAATAGGCAGTTAAATAATGAGCTCCTGCACCTATGAATCCAACTGAGGAGGAATAAACAAATGATAACGATCAACACCAACATCGATTAAGTTTGAATGATGTGACAACTGATATATGTGGAATAAAGACTAAATGCTACATCCTGAGACATGTTTGGTTTCAGTTTCTAAACACTACAGCTAGCGCCAGGCTGATTGATGAAACATTTATGGTGTATGGCACAAACTATTTTCAACTATTTAACATTCTCACAACATTTATCATTGCTTGATTGTTTCCATTATCAGTTAATCTTTTTATCCATGAAAGAGTATCTGTCATATTTGCAGAAAAAAAAGTTTACAAATATCTATCTATCTATCTATCTATCTATCTATCTATCTATCTATCTATCTATCTATCTATCTATCTATCTATCTATCTATCTATCTATCTATCTATCTATCTATCTATCTATCTATCTATCTATCTATCTATCTATCTATCATTTTGAACAATTGGCAGGATGTAATGTAATATGTGGATGGGTGCAGTAGATATGCATGCATTTATGCACACAGTTGGAAGTGGAACAAATAAAGCCCCGAGGCCTCAAAAGGGAGAACAGGTAATATATTAGAACAATAAATGTCTTATTTATAACTTCATAGAAATTTCCTCCAATGGGAATGAATCTGCGCTTTGGATATGGTTCATGTAATTCCAATTACATATTTGAGAGCTGATGATGCCACAGATAGTGTCTGAGAAACCAAAGCAGACGTTGGATCAAGTGAAGATCAAAAGTTGCAGAACCTGCCAGACTCTATCATGACCAACTCTGCTCACTGACCAAGTGGAAAACATTACCTCAGTTAGTTTACGAGTCTCACAACATGGTGAGCAGATATTTATAACAACAAAAAAACAGGCAAACCACAAAGACCATGTCAGGCTCTCAACCAGCTCCACAGGTGCTCAAACAGAATAAAAGTAAAAATGGGAAGAAAACCAAATTTGCCTCTAGGCTGGAGGATAGAGAAAAAAATCTGTGTTCATTTGTGTGTTTATATTTCTTTTGGAAAGGGCGAAAGCAAGAAAGTAACAAATTAAAAACTAGCTACAATTTCACCTGCCTTGGCTACACTCCAGTGTTGCTCCTGTAGGCCACACCTGCAGGAGTAACCAGATGCAATCAAGCCAGCTGATCACGGGTCTTCTTATGTCAAAAGAAAACAGAACATAATAGTTTTGGTAACTACAGGAATATATAACAAAACAAAATCTAATTATACATGCATCATTTTAGAGACACTGGAAATTTTCTTTTAACTTAATGCAAGTATAATACTGTATATCTGCTTTACTTTAGAGTTTGAGTAATGATAGGAATCCAGTGGTGGTGTTTTTCAAGGAATATGCGAAATGGCAGTGAAGTGTTTGAAGTGTTTGTGGCGTGGCGAGTCTACAATCTTTGTTCTGTGTTTGCACAAACTTAAATCCAAAAAATTTGGGACACTGGGTACAAAAACAGCGCAATGATTTGCTAATCTCAATAACGCATGTTTTTATTAACAATGGACCACAGAAAACATAGAAAATATGTCCAATGTTTAAATATTTAAATGTTGAAAAAATACTATTTTAACCCATAAGAACCCACGTCACCGCCCCTTTAAAGTGACATTGACTCTCCCAAAGTTTTCCTGACAGTAAAAATGTTTCTGGGCTCTTATGGGTTAAGCTCGTTTTAAATTTAATGGCAGCAGCACATCTCAAAAAACCTGGAACAGGTCCATGTTTGCCACTGTGCAACATCCCCTCTTCGTTTACAACAGTCTGTAAATGTCTGGGAACTGAGGAGAGCAACTGCCAGACTTGTTAGGTAGGACAGGATACTGGATTCTAGTAGGTAAGCAATCCTGGGTCTTTTTTGTCATATTTTTAATGTCATGATAGTCATGTCTAGTCCAGGGGTAGGCAACTCCAGGCTTTGAGTGCCGGTGTCCTGCAGGTTTTAGATATCACCCTGGGTCAACACACCTGAATCAAGTGATTAGTTCATTACCAGGCCTCTGGAGAACTTCAAGACATGTTGAGGAGGTAATTTAGCAATTTGAATCAGCTGTATTGGATCAAAGACACATCTAAAACCTGCAGGACACCGGCCCTTGAGGCCTGGAGTTGCCTACCCCTGGTTTAGTCCCTAAAAAAGACTTCATCTAAATGGGTTCATATGTTGCTCTAAAACCTGTATATATTGTTCAGCACTAATGGTGCCGTTCCAAGCTGCCCATTTCATCCACTGATGCATCCTCATGGCATCAGACATGGAGGCTTTTGAACTGAGCACTGAAAACGAGCTGGATTGGTCCTTCCCCTCTTTAGCTCAGAGGATGTGGCGTCCATGAATTCTAAAAAGGATGTCAAATTTGGATTTGTCTGACCACAGAGCTGTTTTCCACATGTTCACATGTGGCTTCTTCTATCCGTCAGAGAGATGTAAGCAGCATTTGTGGAGGGCTTGGAGAACTGTGTTCACAGACAGTGATTTCTGTAAGCATCCCTGAGCCCATGCAGTGATGTTCATGACCCAATCGTGGCTTTTTTTTAAATGCAGGGCTTGATGATCACAGGCAATCCTATATTGATTTTTAACCTTGTCAGTTGCAAACAGAGATTTCTCCAGATTCTCAGAATCCTTTGATAATATTATTTACTGTAGCTGATCAGATCTTCACAGTTTTTAAAATTTTACAATGAGTAACATTATTTTGAAATCGCTCCACAGATGCAGTTTTTTGCACATTGGTGAAGCTCTGCCCATCTGTACGTCTAACTGTTTTTATACCCAGTCATGTTAGTAACCTGTTGCTGATTAAGCAAATTAGTAATGAAATATTCCTCCATGTTTCTTTTTAGTACTACTTGCTTTTTTGCTTACTGTCGCTTTAATGCCCCATTCCACTTTTTTGAGACATGTTGCTGCCATCAAATAAAAAATGAGCTCTTTAAAATAAAAATAAAAATAAAATGTCTCAGTTTAAGGATGTGTTTCTTTGCTCTATTGTGAATAAAATACGTATAATTATGTGATTTGAAATCATTGCATTCTGGTTTTATTAACTTTTTACACGATGACCTAACTTACTGCATACATGTGGTGTTGAATCCAGAAAAAATCTGAAGAACTGTATGTAGCCAAAATTTGCAAAAGTCAGAGTAATGGCGAGACGCTACAGTCATTTGTCAAAACTCCAAGACACTTTTATTTGTGAATATATAAAAGAATCTGACGTTGTATGAAAGGAAAAATAGATTGATGAGTCGGAAAATGCTCTAGGTGAATCCAGCATGGATGTTCACATCAGGTTTGATGTTACAGAAAGTTCATCAGGTTCAACTTTATGATACAATGCTAACAGAACCTAAAATGGAACAAGCACGATGTTGGCACTGACTTGCAAGTGAGGTGAGCCATGATTTGTTTTCATTTGCACACTATGAGGTATCAGCCCCACATAAACACATGTGACCTGTATCACTCAATCTCTCTGACATACTGAGCTCTAAAAAGCACAGAGGCACTTGGCCTTTTCAAGCTTGGTCAGCATTGTTATGATCCTCTGTCCTCATCTGTAAGCAAATGAAAAATTATAAATGAATTATAAAAAGAAAATGTCAGCTACTTGGCTCATTGTCTCAAATGAAATCAGCACATCATCTTTTTTTTTCCAACTCAGTGCTTTCTTTGAGCTAAATTTTTTTTAATGCTTTGGAGCAGCAAAGATGCATTTTCTTTGTAATTCATAAAGATTGCGCTGTTTCTCTAAACAAACCTTGGTAGCCTGTTGCTCTGCATGCCATGTTTGCAACTGGTGTGTCGAGCATATATTGGCTGATGCTGTGATGCACCTGGCACATGCTCTCTGGCTTCCTAACAGGGCCTGACAAGTCTGCTTCATGCAGGTCCAGAAGAGGAAAATGCTGTAGCTATGATGAAATGGCAGGTCATTACTAGTATCTCCATGGGATCTGTACGTCAGCCAGAGGCCGTATAAGGGAACACAAAACTCAACCTATTTAAGTACTTGCATGGCAGTAATATCCAATTATTACGAGATCGTGTTCTTGTTTTTCCCAGTAAGTACAAGTTTGTGCTAGTCTTAAGATTAGAAGGTGAGAGTGGTACATACACACATATGTACACATAAATGTACTGTATATACTAGCTCACTAAATAACACTAAATAATGGAGAAAACTGATTTGTTGCTGAAGTGATTGCTAGAAAAATGCTTCTACTGCACACGGTATGTGTCCTTCTGCCCGGTGTGCCTTTGCATGCAACGTACGTGTGCACTTAAAATGTCCTTGCATTTTTTATGCTTTTCGGTGTGCGTATGTGTGTGTGCGCATGCATTTTGCACTTTTGAAGCCACCCCTCTTTGATGTCAACTACCTTAGCTGAAAGGGTAACGTGAGAGCTCAGGAGCCACAATGCTGCTCTCACCTGTGTCCTTTGATGATAGGACAGAGGCTAAGTAGACCAAACCATGAATGTCTCTGTCATGGAATACACACACAATCATGCACACAAGAGGAGATATTCTCCATGACCTTTTATTGCGGTGAGTGGACAGTTCAAACCACTCCAACTGCCTTTGTTGGCTGCAGCTCTGATGCGCTCCTGTTACGGGGGTGAATGGATGGGTGTCAGGCAGAGGTAAACGCCTCTCCTCTCTCCATCACTCACCTCTTGCTCTAAGAGTCACTGAAAACTTTGGATGATACTTCGTGTCTCTCTGTTTCTTTGTTTAGTTGCATTTTTTATGATTCACTTCCTGCTTTCTTTTACTTGAGGACTGGCTTCAAAAGTCATTGTTACAGCAGCATTATCATGATTATTAGTTGATTCCCCCAGTCACACATATTTCGGCTGTAATACATAATTTCTGCTACAAGAGGGTGGTGGTGGTGGGGACTGTGGTGATTTTTGACAAAGTCGTAAACTATTTGTCGTAAACACAAATAAACCTTATCTTGTGAAGTATATATTCACATTTTATTTAAGTTAAATGGGCAGCATTGATGCTTGGTCATGTGGGACAGCTTTGCCCACAGGAGGGAGCAAAAGGGACATTTGTCATTATGATCCACAACCTTGTTTTGGTTACAGTCTTTTTAGTTTGTTTCCTTTTGGTTTTTCAGAATCCAGTTAAGTGAAGTGTGTTCCTATATCATCTCATATTGTATATTTTTTTAATGTTATGTTTGTGTTCTACATTGAGTTTGTGGTACCAGTGATGATCAAAAGGTTTTGGGGGTTTTTCAGCAGTTTAAATCTTCTAAAGGACTATGTCACACCTTTTTGCAACACGTTTTACAATACGTCATTGTTTCCAAAATGAACTAGTTGCTGGTCCTGAGAGTGACAGGACTGAGAAGATCCCCTATGGACATTTGAACCAAAAACTGTGTCAGGTCAGTACAAGGTCAGACCAGCGAGAGATTGTGTGTGTGTAGGTGTGTGTGTGTGTGTGTGTGTGAGAGAGAGAGAGATAATACTTCCATGAGGTAACAATTCGTAATATCTCTCTTCTCTTCTGTCCCTCTGTATCAGTCCTAACCCCTCCTTTCATACACAAACCCACCGTTCAGCAGGCAGAAGCAACCCATTGTCAACCAAACAGGCACTGAAGGATCCTGTCCTCCAGTTGCTTCATCCCTCCAGTCATCCCTCCACTCCTCAGAGGGGGTGACAGTGACCTCTGTCTGAAACAGAATAGGTGCTGCACCTGTGGACAGAGGAAGTCTCATACAGGCTACTTTGAGCCATTCTTCTCTTTGGCCCTCAATATCAATGTCATACAGCACCAGGTTCCAAATAGAGCTGCAAACATAAGCCGTTTTCACACATGCACTGCAGCCCAAATCTTTTCTAGACATATACTGACAGAGATGCACGTGAGAACACAAATGTTGGACTTTAAATGGTCTTTAAGTTTGTGTGTAATTAAAGGTCCTGTGAATGTAGTTAGTGAGTCTTTGTCCTGCCTCCTGCACACTCTAGTCAGGCAGCTCCCTCAACTAAATAAAACTATTTCCAGACATGAGAACAAAAATTAAGTGGACTATCTCCTGCTATGAGCCTGAAGCCTTATTCACCGCCCGTCCAATTAGTAGATGACCCACTCTACCGCCTTCACTACAGCCACCCCATAAAGGCAGCTTATCACAGTACCGCACATTAATTCAGTGAATTGGTGCTTGATCATGTATATCTATGGCAACAGGACAAAAAACACCTGAATTCAAAGATTAAGAGACTGTGTGGCCCTATGCTTTTGTCCATATAGTGTAAATGACTCCAACCAACTCATTATTTCTCAGCTGGACAACTTGATTTCAGTCCTAATTCTGTCATTCTGTCAGTGACCCTGTCTGAACCAGCAGAGCTTTAATCACAGGATGTCCTCTCACTGCTGGCTGACAAAGCATGATCAGCCCTCCTCTCCACGTGAGATCTGAATTTGTGATTCAGATCTCATGTGGAGAGGACGAGCACACCACATGAAGGCGGGAGAGAGTGAAGGACAGGGAGAATGACAGAGATACGCACTCACACATGTCATATAATGTCTGTGCAGTCAGAAAGAAAGAAGTAGTTGGGATTTATTGATAAAAATGATCCACTCTGCATTCTTAATCTGGAACTTCAGAGTACAAAGTGAGCGAGGCTTGTGGCAACATTTTCCTCGTAGCTGACATGCTGTCTGCCATCTCCCTTGTAATGCTGAATTCAGGCTGCAACATCAAAACAGTGGCTTAACAGATGAATCACATTGCATTAAAGGGCTGGAATGGATGCTGAACACAGTGCATTGTGTTTTAATGTAAAAAGTTTCTTTGTAGTCCAAATGCATATGCAACCTCTTATGGGTTTCATCATTAAATGTTCCAGTTTCTTCAAGTTGAGTTACTAGAAAGAGGTAGTAGTTATTAATGGGTCTGATCATCAGCCTATCAGTCAGGCACCTGTTGGAAAAGGGGAAAAAAAAGGTGCTACAAAGGAGGCAGGGCCCTCTGAACTGAGAGGCTGACTTTGCACTGCAACACAGCATCAGAGCTCAGAACACGCCTTGTTAGTCTTCACAGTTGCACCTAGTTATGAACAACCATTATTCTAAATTCTTGAAAGGTTTCAGGTCATACTAGGTCAACCAGAATGTGCACACACTATTTTTTTTTGCTAGTAATACATTATTACATCAAGTCTAATGAACTTATTTAACCATCTAATAGATATGTTTCTGTATGAGTATTGTGAATCTATATTTCTCTCTGAAAGTGCAACAAAAATAGAGCCTGATTCTGATTCCCTGTTGGCCAAATCCTTAGAAACTGAAACTGTTAAACTCATTTTCAAGAAGCATCTGTTCAGAGTCAAAGCTCAGACATTCTGTCATCAGATAATTATATTACAAGTATACACAATGCTAAGATATTAAGAAGTATTAAAAATCACATTCAGACAGAACCACTGTCTTCCAGTAGCTTTGTGTCAGGAGATAAAGAACAGCACATCTGCTTAGTGTCAGTAATCTGCAGCGGCAGCGGGTTGGAGGGATGATCTGGTCGAAGGGAGTGTGTGGCACTGGTGGGTGATTTAAACTCATGAGGTGATGGCTCTGCTTTTCCTCTTTCCAAATGGGGGGAAAGGCCTAAAAACATTTATGATTTAATACACACCTCCATACTGTCTTAGCGGATCAGGTTAGAGCCAACATCTTCCTCTCTTGTAACACTGACCAAGTGTTACATACTGACACTTGGTCAGGAATCCTTCTTCTTTAAGACTGGAGCACTATTTTAAAACTATAGCACTATTTTCCAGTGTGCAGGGTATTTCCTGAGAAAGCCATTTTGCCTCATAGTGATAAATAACAACTTGTAGAATTCAGAATAAAGAGGGTGGTTGGGATAACAGGAAGACACGAGTTGGGCCCTTTGTGGAGATGACATGTTCTCTCCACGCTTTTGTGAGTTTTCTCCAGCAGCATGGATTAGTTTTGTTTTCTATTATTATGATATGCTGGTATTTGTCATACTGCAAAATTTAGTTTGCAACAGCACAATAAGACAATACAACAATACACTTGACTCACAGTAACCATATCCACTGTGGCTCCTTAGCATGCTTGAGTGGACAAATTTAAGCAAATTGACAAAGACTACAGATTTCCTGTGTTTTTGTAAGTAAGTTTTGTAAGTGCACAATATGATTTCACTTTTTATGTTCCTCTAAAGATGAGTTTTTATTGTACTTTCAATAAACTTTCTTGTTTTTTGCCACACCTGGATTTAGTTATAGTTAAGTGTTTGTAGTCAAAACCTGCTTATATTTAAACATTAAGTTGATGATTTAAGGATACATGATAAGCTTAAATTTTCAATTATAAGAACAAGGAAGGTGAATCAAACATCAATAACTAAGCTATGTTGAACTAATTAATGTTTATGCCCATGTCTAATATTTCAGTGACTTCTCTGATTAGGTGCAGTTAGCAATCACATCAACACACCAAGTGACCCATGCCTGGGCGAGGGTTGCCAACTTTTTAATATCAAATAAGGGACACTCCGGAGCACAATTCATAACAAGCTGGGCACAGTCTAAATATGTGACATTGCAAGTAGCGATCAATACATTTAAGGTAGAATAAGGGATGAACCAATTTTGCTCATTATACGTCCATCCATCGATTTTCTACTGCATATCTAATATAATGGGGGTGGGTTGGGGAAGCCTGTCTGACAGACTCAGATAGATTTGCCAGTCCTAATGTAAAAAGACAGACAACAAGTCATACTTGCATCTGCAACTATGGCCGATTTAGAATCACCAGTATGGATGTCTTGGGGTTGTGAGAGGAAACAGGAGTACCTGAAGAGAACCCGCACAGGCTCAGGAAGAACATTTAAGCTCCACACAGAGCTTACCTGTTCGAACCCCTGTTCTCTAAAACCAGGTGCTGATAGTACACTGCAGAAAGTCTCAGACTGTCTTAGCGACATACATTGCTGGATGTCTCTGAACTTTCTCAAGCAAAATCATGACAAAACCAACATTATAATCTTCGGTAAGCAGGACTCTATTAGTCTCATAAGAAACAATTTGGGCCCATTATCAGCTAATGTACATCCCCATGTAAAAAATCTTGGTTTCATTTTTGATTCCACTCTCAAGCTGGACAAGCAAATAAATTCAGTTGTTTGTGGCAGTTTTTTCCAACTCAGGAGCATTTCTAAACTCAAAAATATCCTGTCATCTAAAGACCTGGAAACTGTTATCCATGCTTTCATATCGTCACGTCTTGACTATTGTAACTCTCTCTATTTAGGCATTTGTCACTCAAGCCTGACCCGCCTGCAACTTGTTCAAAATGCAGCCGCAAGGCTCCTGACGGGTACTAGAAAGAGAGAGAATATTACCCCGGTACTCGCATCTCTACATTGGCTACCAGTTAAACATAGAATCGATTTTAAGGTTTTACTATTTGTTTTTAAAGTTCTCCATGGTTTGGCTTCTTAGCCTGCACTTACCCAGTCGATCTCTGCGCTCCTCCAGTCAGATGGTTTTATCAGTTCCATGCTCCCAGCTCAAATCTAGAGGTGACAGGGCTTTCTCCATTGCCGCCCCAAGACTCTGAAATAGTCTTCCCCCCTTCATAAAATCCTCTTCATCCTTGGAAGTCTTTAAATCGAATCTCAAGACCTACTTATTTTCTAAGGCTTTCGGATCTCTTTGATATCTTTTTTATTCTGTCTATTTGGTCTCTTATCTTATTGGATGATGTTGTATGTGTATATACGTTATGTTCACATATGTGTGCTTGTGTGTGGATGTGTACAGTTTTGTAGATGTATGTGCATATTTGCATGTACATTATATGCTATATACTCTTACATGTCTTACAATTCTTTTTAAAATGTTTTCTTTCTATTTTAATTCTTTTATTATATTATCCCTCTGTTCAGCACTTTAGCCGACACTTGATGTCTTTTAAATGTGCTATATAAATAAAGATGACTTGACGAACCCTTTTACTGTGAGGTGACAGTGCTAGCCACACACTGTGAACAAAATAGGGTTCTAAATAGAACTGGGTTGAGGATTCTGTTTAATTTCCTTGTTTTGGTCAGTGATCACAAAAAATAACAGTCATATCAAGTACAGGAGATGTCAGCCAAAACCCAGAAAACTGTGTTTATACACCACTCTGCATTTAATCATTTTTTTTTTTATTAATCCATGGCTCTCTTCCACAGTGTGTCGTTTATCCTGTCTTCTTCCCTACACCCCCAACTGGTCATAACAGATAGCTGCCCCTCCGTGAGCCTGGTTCTGCTGGAGCTTTCTTCCTGTTAAAAGGGAGTTTTTTCTTTGTACTGTCGCAGAGTACTTGCTCAAAGGGGGCTGTTTGATTGCTGGGCTTTTCTCTCTAATAATGACAGTCTTTACCTTGCAATGTAAAGCGCCTTGAGGTGACTGTTAAATAAAAATAAAACTACAAATAAAACCAATGTAACAACACCCTAAATTTTGTGAGTTTTTCAAGAACCGCTGTGATACTGCACTGAATATTTTAACGGAGAGAAACAGAGATATCAGGTAAAAGCTAATAAAGAATCTTCTCGCTGTTTTTCTCTCTGGTCTCATTAACCTACCGAAAAGTGTACTTCTGCCTTGCATAAGTACTTAAGCATGACACTTAAAGCCTCTTTCTCTCTTCTCCCAAAGCTTACTTTACTGGGTGACCGTGGCTCAAGAGTTGGGAGTTCGCCTTGTAATCGGAAGGTTGCTGGTTCGAACCCCGGCTCGGACAGTCTCGGTCGTTGTGTCCTTGGGCAAGACACTTCACCTACCGCCTACTGGTGTTGGCCAGAAGGGCCGATGGCGCGATATGGCGGCCGATGGTGCGATATGGCACCCTCGCTTCTGTCAGTCTGCCCCAGGGCAGCTGTGGCTACAACTGTAGCTTGCCTCCACCAGTGTGTGAATGGGTGGATGACTGTGTGTGTAAAAGTGCTTTGGGGTCCCTAGGCGGGACTAGTAAAAGCGCTATACAAATACAGGCCATTTACTTCACTGTATTTCTCCCTCTGATTAAAACCCTTCATCTTATCTCTCATTAACACCAGTTAATTATTTACAAAATTATCTTAGACACTGGAAGGGTTTATGGAAAAGTATTGCACAAAGTTATCGTTTTATGACTATCCTACTCTTTTCCTTAAAAGGCTTTCTCTGATTCATCATCTATGGGTGTCTGCATAAAATTATCTACTTAGAACTATAATAATGGTTCTAGTTTTGGGCAAATTTCTTTCCATGTTTCTTGTGTTTTCTAGTACAGTATAGCATGCATGCATCTCTGTGTGAGTGTTTATATGTTTCTGTCCGTGTGTCAATGTATGTGTTACCCAGGACAGTTTTATAAAGTGTGGTGGAGCCAGCAAAGCAGCAGTAAATCAGTTTTATTTGCTGTGTGTTGGGGGTCAACTCTCTTGACACCCCAGGACCCTGACACCGCAGGAATGGACTGGCTGGCTTTTGCTTTTGCAGCTGTGTTGTTGCTGGTAGTGAAGGGGGGTTTATTTTTACATAGATGTGGTTCACCTGAGGAAATGGAACGGCTGCTAATGCGTTTTTGCAAAACTGAGTTTAGTTTGGAAAGCCTCTTACAGGAATGATTAAAAAACATGCTTATTCATTTTATTGTGAAATACAGATGAGAGCCTCTTTGCTGTCAATTCAACAGAGCGGAAATGGAAAAAAATAGCCTTGCTGTGTCCAGACATAAATCTGTCTATCATCACATTAAACATGTTAGTGGGCTTCAAAAGTGCTGGTAGAATTTTTTTTTTTTTACCTTTGAAGCATGCTATTTCCCCTTATTTCCAGACTTTATGCCAAGCTAAGATGCTGCTGGCAATAAATAAATATCCACCATCTTACAGTTATCCAGTTCCTAGCCTATCCTGGCTGTCATAGGGCAAGATGCATGGTACACCCTGGACAGGTTGCCAATCTATTGCAGGGGTAACACACAGAGACAGGCGACCATTCACACTCACACCTTCAGTACGGCTACAGGACCTTCTTGCTGTGAGTTTATTGCATCACTGCACCACTGTGCTACTCCTATGAATAAATCTAATAAACTGGATTCAAATAGACTGCGCATCAACAACCCTTTCTCTCCACTGCAGTTTAGATTAATTACTGCAAAACATATTGTAAAAGAAATTTCACACCAAATAAATGTCATTCCTGTAAATGTGGTTAAACCTCCAACATCATCTCCTGAGTCAAAACTGCAATGTGGAAGTTTAGGCTTTTCAGCTAGGCTTTGCTGTCATTGTTTTGTTTAGATGGGATGTGAAAATATTTCTTCCTGCCATGTGGGGAATGATGTAAAAAGTTTGAGTATAAGGTGAGGTGAATGGGTTTGGGGAGAGATGATGCCTATTCAGTGTTGGGAAGGTTACTTTTAAAATGTATTCCACTACAGATTACAGAATACATGCCCCAAAATGTAATTTGTAACGTATTCCGTTAAAGACTCAATGGGAGTAACGTATTCTGAATACTTTGGATTACTTAATATACTGTCATGCTTTTTACGACTACATGGATGTACTATTGATGTGTGATTTATTACTATTAGTGGAGGTTGCTGGCCATAAAAATACCAACTAGATTTTTAAATCTTAATATAAAATGAGTAACAGTAGGGTGGACATTAGGTAAGGCTTCACTTTTTGCAGTGATCTCGTATAGAAAACTATTTCTGTATCATTATTATGTTTTCTTTTTGAATGCTTTCAGAGCTGCACATGACAGCGAGCAGGTTGTTAATGCTATCCATCAAAACAGTCTGCAGTCTATGAACTAACCTCAGCTAACGCCAGCTAACAATGTTAGCTTGGTGGCGAGTAGACTTAGCTACCACAACTAACACAAGGTAGTTGTGGTAGGCTAATATTAGTTTTTACTTACTTTTACTTACTTCCAGATGTTTCTTTAGGTTGGAGGTGGAGTCTCTTGACGCTGAGAGCAACTTGGTTGCTGGCAAACAGAGTTTGCATTGCACAGTCAGATTTGGCCCATCTCTTTCTTCTTTAAACGTGAAGTGGTGTCGGAATTTCCAAGTAAGAAATGCATTCCTGCACGTGCACTGCTGGCTCTGTTGTGCTGACTCCGGGTCCATTGTGTACCTGATGCCACCAACATTAACAGAACGCTTACATTAGTGCCTCTTTTTGGGGGTTTCCGGCAATGTGTTTAATTACCAAAATTAGAGAGGAGCTAGCCTAAAATATGAATCTCTTTGCTATTTGGGCTGATTGGGATCTGATGAATGTAAAAACAAAGAATTATCTTTTTACCTGATTTTGCTCTACAAGGGCCTGATATCCACATATGAGGACATTTGTTTTAAATTTCGATAGAACAGTAGCAGTATAATGTTCTCGTAAGTGGATATCAGGCCCTTGTAGAGCAAAATTTAGTATTGTGGTCTAGACAACCCAAAATGTGATGTCTACATATGTGGATGCCAGGTCCTAGGAGGATTAAGCGTTAACTGTAACGGAATACAGTTACTCATATTTTGTATTTTAAATATGTAACGCTGGTACACGTATTCCATTAAGCCACAAGCTTTGTTGTTGTTGTTGTTTTTTTAGAACATAATCAGCACTTTTCAGCTAGTTATTTTTATGATGGTTTAACAAATCAGCCTGTTACAAACATTCTTTTTTTTATTCCATTATGTCAACATCAATGTCAACCTCAGTGATGGGTCAGGCTAAGCAATAAGTCAATTGGCTCGTGATGAGCATTAAGTGAAATGTCTCAATCATGGCAATTGTAATGGTTACTTGCATATCGAAATATCATTAACGTTCTCTGCATACCAACTTCTTATAGATGTGCACAAAGTCCTAAAGAGCCAGGCTGACACGCACACCCTTGATATAAACACTGCATGGGAATGCAAACAGACTAGTCCTGTCAGTTCAGCAAATTCCTTTTCAATAGCTCATTCCTGAATCTTGGTTGAAAATTTCCAATTTTTTTTAATATCTCTTAAACAAACTACTGTTTTATTTCGCAAACTGACTTCTCCGTTATTGTTTGAAAATACAAACTGTGGCTTGGAATGAACCATTGGTTGTATGTGACTGAAGCGACTGCTAGTGAAAAAATCTAACCAGTCTAAAAACACATTAAACTGATTTCCTGCCTGTAAGGACACCTTTATTTTTTTTTAGATAGTTGTGTTTGTTAGAATAATACAAATCAAAGTAAAAGCTAAGACCAAAACTCATGCTTTTACATTCAACATTTGCCAGCTGTGCCACAGGGAAACTGGTTCAAACAGCACCCACACACCTCTGCACATGTGCTTTGGTGTGTAGATTAAGATGCATTGATATTCAGCAGGATTAGGAAAATTCCCCTTCACACATTCTGTCAGTCTGGGGGCAATTTCCCGTCCAAGTATGTCTGAACGCGCGTGAGTCTGTATGTATTTGCATACACCTGTTTTATGTTTCATTGTTATCAACCGTGGAGGTCTTTCTAAGCACATTACAGACTCCAGTAGTCAACAGATGCCTCCTCACTGAGTGAAAATTTGCCTTCAGGTTGTGTGTGTAAGACAAAAAAGTAGAAAGAAAAACCAACAGAGACAACATTCTTTTTCGCGCGCACCTAACTGACTAAAGTTTTAGTTTTTATTAGATATCATAAAGTTATAATTTAAGACTTGTTGCACAAAAACATTTAGTTAGTTTGATTTGCTCAGATGTTAAATGTTTAATTCATCATTTCTGAAACTGTTTAAGCTAAACATAGATTGCGTGTTGTTTCTTGAACCAAAATCTAATCCAAAAAGCCATCAGTTGGTTCTTTTCCAGAGGACATGGACCCATTTTAATGCAATATGATTAAGTCAAGGCCCTGTGACAGAATGACCCTGCTGCTCATCCTATGGCAGGTGGGACATGCAGTTGGAAATTGAATAATGATAATAGATGATAGGTTTATATATCTCAGAACTAAAGAGAGTGACAAGACAATGAAGACAGTTTTAATTCATGTTTGAATTCAGAGAATTCAGATAGAATTTAGATATAATTCAGATAGAATTTAAATATCTATATTCTTTAAATTTTTAGAATGAATTAGAATTAAATGTTTTGTACAGACATACTCTGTATGATAAGACATACACCTAATGCAGGGAGCAGGTCCTACTTACCACTGGCTTCATTTGCATTTTGAATGTTTGTTGGCCACAGGCTGTCAAAGCAGGGGTACTGAATGAAGTCAAATTGCTACAATCATATTTAAACACCAAAAAATAGCAAAAGTGTACAAAGTATCCCCCCAAAATATTGTCTAAATAGAGTGCAAGTTTATGGTGTAATCATTTAACAAGTCACATTAGTACTGTTTAGTAAGTTTAAATATTGAGAAAGCGAGTTCGGACATCTATGAAAAAGTGTGTGTGTTTGAACTGGAATCATTTTTTCTGGGTCAGCGCAAAATCCAGCAAAATTCAGGAATGGTGTCAAAACTGGCAACAGCCTAGAGTCGTTATGGCAGCACTTCCTGGTTAATGGTGTATGAAGAGCCTTTGATCGCCTTTCAGAGCCTAAAGCCACCATCAGAGCAAAGCAGGAAGTAGAAAAATGTGTTGAGGCCAGCAAATGACTTGCTAATTATCAAAACTACCCCTTTTTTGTATTGTGGTTATCTACAAAATGAGTTTAAAATAGTTTCCGTGGCCTGTCCAAACACATACTATGTGAATGAATTCAACTTTAACAATCCCTGAAGAACATGCAAGACTGTTTTTGATCTTTTCCTTTTTTCTTCAAATTTTTCAGTAAAACAGCTTCATGGAAGTGCTTTGAGTCTCTGATTTACGCTATAGATAAAACCCGAATAGCAGCTGCTACCAAGCTGCTCTTTCAAACTGAGAAACTAATTTAGAACATTTCCCTAAGCTTTCAGCAGGAATATGGTACGTGATATCATCTGCGGTGTACAAATGGATTTAAAAAGAAAACAGGTCCCGTGATTTTGCCTGCTTGAAAGTTGCAACCACATCAAAAGCAATAAAACAGCATGTATGTCTAGCAGCTGACACATTATATTAAGCCACTTAATATCTTCAAAAACACAATTATATGTAGTCTGCATGCAGTTTACACTGACATTAATTTAAATAATGTTAACACAGAAGTACCAAGCGCTGGTATCAGTGAATCTTAACCATAGTTTTGAAAGTTTTCATGCTTCAGTTGTCTTTCCGTAAGAGCATTAATGTCTTATCAGGTTTGTTATCATCCGCTGTTGGTATGCATAGCTGGAAAATTAAAGTCACACTCAAATTAACCTCTTGACAGGCATGCTCACTCTAAGCTCAGTAATTTATGAGCGAAAAAGCGAGGAAGAAAAAAACGCCTCCTGCTCCAGTGTGTATTTTTATTAGTAAATACGATGTATTGTGCCCCAGAGCCCCCTCTTTTTTATTCCAGCCTCCTGCCAAACGTCAAAGCCCAGGCTAAATTAATACAAACCATGAAGCCATGTGCTATTTAACTGGACACAAAATCCTGGCAGAGCACCAGACGTCCATTATTATTTATTAATTTATTTTTAATTCTCCAAATGCTTTGCAGATGTTTCGCATACCTCATGTTTTTGAGAGACGACGTGAAAGAGTAGTAGTGGTATCTAACATGTGCTGAACGTTTGAGAAAGTCTGCAGCGGCGCAGTCTGTTTTAGTTTATTTTCAGGTGCACCTCTATCTGAAATTCCTGCACCATCTGTGGTTGTGTGAGATAGAATTTGTAACAACCATGAATCATCCCGGCTTTTCTTTCTAATCTGCTTCTTTGTGTTTTGGACAGGGGAGTTTACATAAACACACAAACACACACACAGAGTTCATGAGTATGCCATGTAGCTATAAGACATCTTATTTTCACTGTGTTACAATCCCGATCTAAAGACTGCCAAAGCGGTAAAAACAATGGTGCTCGGTGACTACGCGTTGTGTCACCACTGTGTTGTATATGTCTGTAAACCATCACTCCTCTTCCAAAAACTCTGATTGAGTCATTAAATCCATCCGGCAGTGAATCTTTGTGATTATTTGTAAGTACAAAAACACATTAAAGCCTATACTTCCTACACAAACACACAGAGCTGCACTTAGTGTACGGTACAATCATAATGACTAACTTTGACCACATTAATACTGAGGAACACCAATAAGACCACAACAGTCCAAACCTCAGCTGTTTATAGAGACTTACTGTTTTCTCCTACAACAAAGCATTAGACTGCTTCTGTAATGGGGCTTGTTTGAAGTCTTTAATTACTTTTTAATGGTACAGGGTAAGGTGGATATTAAGTACTACACGTGTGGTTTTTATGGTTATTTGCCATTGCAGTACTCTGTGTGCTATATTAGGCCCTGCCAGATGCACTTATCGTGTAGTGTGTTGTCTTAAATAGCAGTCTAACGATATTAATAAACAGGTGCTCTGTGAAATATTTCATCTTTTGTCAAGCAGAATCTGACATTACCTCATGCTAGAGCAGCAACTGGGTTGCGATATTGTTCTGGCGAAACAGAGTCTGTCTGTTGCCATTTGTAGCCTTTAGTGAGGTCTACAAGCTATGTGGGTGTTTTTGTACATATAGCCTGTTTGGTGGAATGGATCACCAGTGACTCACGTTTTGAGATGTATTATATTTATTTCTAATGTGGTAAAAGTGGGCTTTGTTCTGCATGTATATGTAGGTGCGTGTCCACTGTCTGGGAAGGGACACCTCGGTCTTACTGGAATTTTGTGACCGCAGTGGTTAGCGGTCACTCAGTCATTGCACAATAATAAAACTAAGTCTGTGCAGCTTCGGTAGCATTTTTGAGAGACTGTACAGCGCTCCTTTGAGCTAAATGGCAGCTTGGCCTCAGTAATGATGTGAATCCATTTAAAGCATTATTATAAAAACACTTTCTAATTATTACTATACAAAATGTACAGCTGATTAGTTCAGCAGATCAAAAAAAGAAGTTTTGAACGATTCAAACATTAGACATTTAACGTTTTCTATTGTTTATATCTGATTGCATTATTAGTAAGTTAAAAGGTAAACTCACTTATATTCTTCAAATGATCCTGCCCAGCTCACTTTCTGACTTCCTCCTTTATTCTGTAATGAGATGAGTGAAATTCAAATAGGGCCAGCGGGCTGGACTTTATAGGCCTTGAAGTGGAGACCCGAGTTACAGGTAAATGGGGACCCTGTTTGCAAGGTGCAGTGCTTTACAGGGGTCTAATCCAGCAGTAAAGTCGCAGAAGAGAAAAAGAAAGAAGGAAAAAAGAGAAACAGTGAGTGTTCCTTTACATTTGCCCACTCTCTTTCCTTCACATTTGGCCTGGAATCCAGTAACATAGGTTTCATATATTTTTCCATGATTTAATTGGCATGGGTATGCCTCCAGGTTTTACACTCATTGGGGTCATGGGGTTTGTTATAAATGTGGTAAAAATTATCCACTGTTCTGCCACATACATGCGCCTGTTAATGCCTGGTGAGACCTAAGCTTCTCAGACATAAATCTTGCTTACATGCATGAACAAATTCTGCAGCTTGCAGTGAAAAAACAAGCAAACAAGCATAATATTCAGTATTAGTTAAGTCCAAATTTAAGGTGAGTTCTCTGAAAATTACATTTAGTGTCAAAAATACTCGTGTCTTAATTTATAATTTCAGTGTTGATCAGATTTCACTTTGCCAGCACAGAAACTAAAATTCTAATCTTCCCCATTAAAACTGCAAAATACTCAAGAGGTCTCACGGAGGAAGTGAAAATGGTGTAACCCTTAAAAATGGATCAAGCTTTGCGATTATGAGCACTTTTGTTTGACGCCTGTCCCGTGCTTTCTATAAGTGCCAGGCTTTCAGAGTGGTGGCAGTGGCTTTGGGCTCATTGTGTTGTTTTCCCGCTGCACTGGCATGGCCTTGGTCACGTTTGATGGTTGATTGAACGTGAAAACACTTGACTGCATTCTGGAAGCTGCTAAACTGTCAGGCTTCCTCTCCCCCCGTGAAGTCTAGTCAAGACTGACAGTGGTGGAGAGACAGATGATCTTCTAGACCTCAACACTATAAACTTGATCTCATGTTGACAACCGGTAGAGAAGTGCTGAGTGATAAATGGATGAGTTTTGGGAAATGAGAGTAAGTTTACTTGTCCTGGTATTTCACATCCAGCCGTGCCGCTCTACACGTAGGTCAACAGTCACACCTAGGTTAATGAGAGCTCACTCAGGCCTTTGTGCTTATTTATTCTCTTATAACAGGGCTAATGGAAAGCAGTGGTGTGCATAGGGTGGATCTACACATTGTAGCTGAGTGTTTTTTATGTGTATTACTATATATTGCACTCACCTTGGTAGTAATTCTCCATCACACATTCATGGCTACGTGAGAATAGACAAAATGGGGTTTGTTTGAGTAGAAGCTATTCTTGTCACTCATCTCACCTTTCAGCCTTCATCATATAGTTTAATAAAACACGTGCCAAAAAAATTACCTTTGATTTGATGGTGTAACTCTAACCAGGCTCCCAGCTTTCATTATGTCAAGCCAGACTAAACTCTGCTTTGCAGCCAGCTGTTAGGTAAATATCCAGACACCCAGCAATGACCCCACAATTATGAAAATGAAGTATTAATAGCTTAAAATTGCACCCAAATGGCTATCATGCAGGCACACAAGGAAAACCTGTTTGTTTTTACTTTCCGTTGAAATCATTAGCAGAGTTTGGAAAATTTTCTTGGATGAAGTTCAGAGGTATGCTGGACATTTGCAGTGTGTTAAAATAGGGAACGTGTGTGTGTGTGTGCATGTAAACCTGTCCATTCTTTAGTATCTAACATCTCAACCTCAAAGCTCATTCTGACAAATATCTGGCAACTACACTGTTGCCAAGTTATTGTCATAGCCTGTTTGTATAAGTCGTGGTTATATGCGTGTTTGTGCATGTGTAATCGTGTGTGCAGTCACGGCAGGGGGAGATCTGTAGAAAATGTACCTGAACTCGCGCTGTGACATTATCTAAATAATTCTCCGTCTGTTCCATCCAATAAGCTTTGAGACTAATAAACGTTTACATCTGATAAGAGGAAGGGATGTTTTTGTGAATTTGATGGCTAAATGAGAAAGTTCTGCAAAACCAAAAACAATTGTGTTCCCACATTGTTGTCTTAAAATGTAAAATGTGAAGACCTTTTCTCTTAAATCTTGTCTTACTTCTTATTTTATTTCGTTTATATCTCAATTTATTCTGTTTTGAGTCAATTTCAGTTAGGTCTACTCAAAAGTAGACTGAAAAGCCTGAAAACGCTGAATAAGTAATGGAGCACACTGCAATGGTTAAAATTCTGTGGAGGTGTCGAGAAAAACTGCCACAACCTTCAGTTTTTGGTCAGATCCTTTTTCTTTTTGTCTTGCGTGACTTATTCAAGGAGAAGTTTTGTGTCTCTATTTTTACTGTACAAGGTTGTTAGAGATACTCTTCAAGTACTTTCATTTGATCCCAAGGTGTCGTCACAGCAGGCGGATCCACATGTTGGATCTGCTACAGATTTTACGCCGGATGTTCTTCCTGACACAACCCTCTCATGGGTCAGGGGTTGGAGTGCACTAACTTGCGACCACCTGAGGCTGAGTGTGCATCTCCTCCCGGCCTCGATCGTGCGTTCACAAGACCAATGTGTTAACTACTACAGATGCCCCGCTCTGACTGTCTACATTAAAAGAGTTTATTATTTATTCATTTTTGTTAAACTATAATTTATAAAATACATTTTTAATGATTACGTCAGTGCTGATTCCTTTTGTACCTGCATACGAATGAAGGTACTAAGCACAATTTCACTAATATTTGTAAAAAGTAATGTAGATGTAAAAATACAAATCCCATCTAGAGTTTTTTCTTTCTGAATATTTTCCTGAATATATGCACTATGTGAGTATTGGTCTGTGCACTGTATGGTACCTGTAGAAATTCCCAACCAAGCCAATGAGCAAGAGTCAAATCAAAGATGAAAACAACACAATTTCCACAATTTCCTGGTTTAATCCCAGGCTGAGACCAGCAATGGGGAAGTCTTGCATTTGTGTGTGTGTATGTGTTTGTATCTGTCTTTTTCTCTAGCTTTAAAGGTTTACATATTTTAGTTTATTGATATCTAGCATCCAGGAGTCCCTTTATAGTCAATTAATCTATTTTAATTACAAATATTAATGTTAAAAGAAAAAAAAAGACAGTTTCAGGGAATTAGATGAGGAGATGGATACTATATTCGAAATATTTATAACTTAAAATATTAATATTAATAGTCATATGAGGATTATTTTACATTTAAAAATTATATATATGTTAAGGTATCCACAGCAGCTGGTAAATGTTAGAGAATGATTTTTGAACTGAAGAGTTAGTTACATTTAGTCAACACAAGAAAATTTACTTATCTTAACCAAAGTGCTTTTGTTCCCAAATTCTAACCACATTCAGCTGTATGCATGTCTCTGATGTGAAAGATCAGTGCTGTGCCTCTTGCCTCTGTTCCTAAGCATAAGAGCTCCACTTGAGAGAGATGTTTCCCACAACACACGTAATCTGTCAGAATATGTGGTCAGCTTTGTGCTGTTTCTGAATGTTATGTTCTGATTTATTCTATGTTCAGTTTCCTTTAGAATTCCTGTTTTGAATGTAATTATTTAATTCTCGTGAGGTTAACATAGCTGATCAATCCACCAGCATGTACAAGCTCTTTACTTGAAAAATCAATATAAAAAATATAATTATTGTTGTTATCCATCAATTTTTAGATTTACAGTTTTATATATATATATATATATATATATATATATATATATATATATATATATATATATATATATATATATATATATATATATATATTTAAAGAAAGCAGAAAAAGCAAAATAGTAGAAGCACATTCTATTTTTTGACTAAGCTAGTTACCTGTATTCTTGAACACACACAAAGAATTTATTTTTTTTGTTTTTTGTATTAATTAGTTTTAGGGATTGAATGTTAATTCATTCCAGCTCAAATGTGGCTACAAAAAAAGGTGGATTTGGTTTGTAATTAGCCTAATAAATATCAATATAATTTTAAAAATGTTTTTTAACAGTTTTTTAACAGATTTGTTTTTTCTTGTTTTTCTGACAGGGTACTCTAATAAATGGTAAATGGCCTGCATTTGTATAGCGCTTTTCTAGTCCCTAAGGACCCCAAAGCGCTTCACACTACATTCAGTCATTCACCCATTCACACACACATTCACACACTGGCAATGGCAAGCTACGTTGTAGCCAGCAGTCCAGAAGAATGTTTTGCACCTTGACGAGCACTGGCTGCCTTATCTTCTTTAAAGGACGAATTATCTCCAGTGCGAATAGCCAGACAGAAAGATTATGTTTCCAAAGCCTATATTAATTTAATCGCGCAGCATTGTTAACAGATGTCATTGCAGTGTGCTTGGCCCATTGATCCTTCATCAGCATGTGTTACTGCAATCAATACTCTCATTAGCAAGCTGTCGGGCCAAGGAAATGCTTAGAGAGAAGTTTTATTTCATGTTCGATTACGCTGTAAGTGCTGAGCTGCTGTCCAACTTTGGCGCTGGCTGAGGTCTGTGTTTGTTTCACATCACATGAGGGATTTTATTCTGAAACAAGAAACCTGATTTTACATTTGCTGGAGAGTCTGAGAAATGGATGATGTTTGCAGCCATTCTGTGGCTGATTGTAATGAAGTCTCCTGCGATTACCAGTCTCAGACATATGCACTCTTATGCAAACCTCTCCCACATGTACAAAGTATTAGAAGAGTGGCTTTAAAATTGTATGCCACTGCAAAATTACAGAAAACATGTCCTTAAACGTAGCTTTAAGATACTTGTTAGATTACGTTACATAACATGCTAAAGTTTTAAAACTTATATTCCATGTAAACCTGTGGATGATTGTAGGCTGTAAATAATACTGCTACCAAAAGTATGTAAACCACTCTCAATCTAATCATTTCTGGAGTGATATACAAAAACAAATGCAGTGTTTCTTTAAATGTACAAATAAGACAAACTTTTGTTCTTTTGATACTTGCAACAGAAATTTGCTACTGGACAGAAATATAGTACTTATCATGTAAACTAGTTTTCTCTAACTCGTTTGTCATTAGCTACACCTGCTTCATAAGCTAGCTGCAGTGCTGACAATGCTAATAGTCTGGCCCCCAATCAGCTAGCAACTCAGGTATCTCACACATTTAATTAAAAATAATATTTCTACATAGTCTATGGTGTGATTGGGTATGACGCAGTATTAGGGCCACATTAAGAAAAAAATATATAATTGATCATTTAGAGAATAAAGTTGAAATTTCAAGAAAAAAGTCCAAATGTGGAGATTAAATTTGTTTTTTTACAGACAAATTGCCATGGCTGTTATACCCTCTACAAAATGCATTGTGTAGATGAGTTAATGAATCATATTTCAGAATCAGATATTATTATTTGTCTTTTAGCACATAAATACAGTGTGGTGATGGGTATAAGGATAAACTTGGAAGAGTTTGTTCAGTTTGTTTCACTAACTCATCTACACAAGGCATTTTGCAGAGGCTATAGTATAGCAGCTGCTGTGTTTTCTTCTTGAAAAAATAACTGTAAGCTTTACATTTTGACTTTTTTTCCCTCATAACAGTACTTTTCACTTTTTCCTTGAAATACAATTGTGGCTTTAATCTTGAAATTTTGACTGTATTCTCAAAATATTCAATAATATTTTTTCTTAATGTGACCATAATACACCTTTGTAGAGCAGGAGACTTGTAAGAAAGCTTTTTTTGTTTAAAAAAAGAGAAAAATACGCCCTACCACAAGGTGACAAATTATAAGTAGTATCTGGATGAAGCAAGCAGCTTCATTTCCTGGCAAGCAGAGGTTGCACTCCACTGTAGTGCTGCAATCTTTTTTGCCCTTTATCTGAGTGAAATGATCCTTGAATTTCCAGGACAGAAATGCATTCTTGCCCTGACTGTGTACAAATTCCATGCTCTGGTGTTGTGTGTGGACAGGTAGGCTATACTGCATGTAAATCAAGGCCTTAACCGAACTTAGCGATGCTTTGAACTGTGCATCATACTGCGCATTCAAAAGCGAATAATGGAGACTGAAAGAAATCGACCAGTCTAAGTGATCTATTAATTTTAAGAATTAATGTATTAAGAGTGTATTTAGCTGAAGTTACTTTTACATTTTAGTTATTAAATAAAAAGCTAGTTGTGGAAAGCAGTCAGAACTAAAAAGGTTACTAGAGATCAGTGTCTTTTTTATGCTTGCGCGCTGCCACATTGGAGAATTTGCAAGCATAAACTACTCATTTTAAGGTTCACTGCAGCATCTCCCAGTGATGTTTCAAAATGCAACACAGCAAACCAAACATTTTTTAAATTACCACAGATGGACAAAAGAGTTACAGCTCCATCTATCCATATATAAAAATTTAAGAAATATGCTTATGTGCACACACTCTTAATTCCTGATGGACATTATCAGACTTGCGTATCTCCACAAGGCCCTATCTGCCCACATGTATGCATGGATTTCTCTCATATTTGATAGCTGCTAATAAACAATTTATGGCACTTAACTGGGGTAATATATTATATCCCGAAACACTGTTGAGTAACCACCTTGATTTTTTCTGATCTTCCAGGTGTGGAAAACAAAATACTTGGCGCTCATCCACAGACAACACTGAGGCCCATTATCTTCAGTATGCTCGCCAAGCCAGCTTTGACAAAGGGGAAGCTCAGCGAGGCCTCCTTTGTTGACCAGGTATTAGATGTTGAATAACCACCACAATTTATGAATTTGAAGACTTTTGAGCAATTCTGTGTAGCCCTGATAATTTTTAAGCACATCATCCTAATATTAAAGATCGTTTTACTTCATGACATATGAGACACAGCTTATAAATGAGAACATATTCCTTCGTGACGTTTTGGATGATAGAAGGTTCTAATGCTATATAGTAATGATATGATGATGGATTGCATGGTAATTTAATACAACTGAGGAAGTCCAGAGGATTAAGTGGCGAGGGTAACACGTGCAGTTTAGCTTTTTGCTTGCACCAGGGTATGAACAAGCATGCCTGCACAGAAACAGTCGCAAACATGCACATAACCCATTCAGCACTCTCTCACATGTCATATGGAAAACAAATGATTCCCCTTCTGCTCCCCTCATACACACATTCACACACACTCCTCTGGGTGCTATCAGTCCTGTGTGTCTCTCCAGAGGGAAACTGTATCAGACAACGAAGGTCACGTGACCTGGGGAGTCAGCCTTCCTTAATCCTACTGTCAGCCCTAATTGGGCAGTAGGGGATTGATCTACTACGCCCTGTGTGTGTGTGTGTGTGTGTGTGTGTGTGTGTGTGTGTGTGTGTGTGTGTGTGTGTGTGTGTGTGTGTGTGTGTGTGTGTGTGTGTGTGTGTGTATTCTAGCTGGCCTCTTATATGAAGTTCATTTTGACAGGGTGAAAAGAATGAGAGGTTTTTGCCATTTGATCATTTTTAAAAGGGATAAGTAATAATAATAATAATAGTAACTGGCTGATCTATGTTTTTAACACAAACCAAACTAGAATAAGAAACGTTTCTTTGACCGGGAGAGAGATTTGTGTATCCTGAAAGGCATAAATATATATTAAAGTACTATAAGACAATAAATTCTGAATGTTTTCACCATCACGATTTTGGAACATTATTACTAAAATCAAAAATGTAAAACACTTCACCAGTAGAGGGCAATACTGTGACTAAATACAGGGATCATTGCCCAACTCTTTCTAAAATCCACACATCACGTGCATCATTTCCTCTTGTTTAATGTAGGTTTAAAGTACTGCTGTGAAAGAAGTCATATATTCATTGAACAGCAAACTGTAAGAGATTAAGCAGTGATGTGTCTTGTAACAGCAAAAAGAAACAGGCGAGGTGGCCATTACTCATGACAAGCCTGACCCAGCATTGCATTCAAGGCCATAGGAATTCATTATTATAGATCATTTTTATTCTCACCTCATGAACCTGCACCGCCTATTCATGTCTGATCTCTTTACTTTGTTAAGCATGTGACTATGAAATTTAGCGTTTTTACAGAGGTGAGAAGCAAGGTGACCAGATGGATGAAACGAATCACTTTGGCTGTGTAGCTCCCTAAAGACATCAATCAAAAAAGTAAACTCCTTTTCTTTTTTTCGTCATTTGCCTTTTATTTTATTTTTTTTTAATTTGGCTGTATAACTAGAACAATAAAGTCATGCAATAAACTTCAGGAAAACTGTGCTTGCTGCACTCCCACCTTCATGTTCATTTTGTTTGATCGTTTTTTTGGCTTGAGACTTCATTTCTTTTGCTGTTTTATTTGGTGTTGGCTAAGATTCAGCTGTAAACCCTGCTGAAAGCAACTTGACCAGTGTTATACATTTTGACTGGACATTAGAGGCCTGTCCTAGTTACCAGCATAACCAGGAAAGAAGAAGACAATTTTGTGTTTTAGAAACTTGAAAAATCTTACACTGTTCACTGAGACTGTGGAAAGAAAACTCTCTGTACTCAGATACTGTGAATGAAAACTAAAGACAATTAAAAAAAATAATAATAATAGCAAATAAATCTAGGATATCTTCCCAGATATTCTGCAAGTGAATCTTAGGTACCTGAAGGTTCTTATCTATATTGATGTTCTGGCTTGCACCATGTTGCCTAGCAACTGCCTAGCTGTGAGATAAATTGGCACGTTTTTTAGCATTTATGCACCTATAACACTATATGAAACCATCAAATCATTTGTATTCAATGAAAATAACATCTAATCCACAAAATTTCAGCATGATATATTATAACTTTACATATGCATGACACAGTATGTTTAGCAACCACCGAGCACAGGCTTAAATGACCTGTTTTTTGTCTTTATGCAAATACAACACCTTGTAAAAGCATTTTATCATATTAATTTCACATCAAACAGCATAATATGGTCAAACAGTACCAGTGTTATTAATCTGTGCTTTGCTCATAATGGAAAAAAAAACAGAAAAGAAATTTGTTCTAGGACTTTAAGTTGTAGAGAATCTAAACCTTTCCATACAATGTCCAGTTCAGGTTGGCAGAGCAGGCTTGAACATATCCCAGCTGTCACAGGGCAAGACACATGGTACAGGCATAGTTTACCATGGACAGGTCACTCTTTCATCATAAGGCTAACAAAGAAAGACAGGCAGTCAGTCAGACTTACATTCAGACCAATAATCAATTTAGAATCACCATTAACCTAACATTCATAACTTTAGACTTTTGGAGGAAACCAAAGTATGTGCAGAAGAAGAAATGAAGGCCACACCAGTTAAGAAGGTTGAAATCTGGAAGCTTCTTGCTGTGAGGCAGTGCTAACCACAGCACCACCTTATGTATTAAATGAAATTATTAAATAAAATTATTATTATTATTTTGGCAAAACAAAAAGCTATCATCCCCCTGTATTCTGCTCTAGTAAAAGTTCTTGAATGACTAATATACTGTTCTGAGTCTTCAGAGAGCAGTTGTTTAGACAGGTAATGGTCTGAGAGAAACATGACCACAGAAACCGCAATTACACCTGATCTTGTTGAACACCAGTGTGTGTGTGCGCGTATGTGTGTTTGCTTCTGTTTCAAAGCTTTGTGTGTGAATACCAGCATTTCTATGCAATATCATCCAAGTACTGGCATGATTTTTCATATATTTGTTTACACATGAAAAACGGTGTGTGTGTGTGTGTGTGTGTGTGTGTGTGTGTGTGTGTGTGTGTGTGTGTGTGTGTGTGTGTGTGTGTGTGTGTGTGTGTGTGTGTGTGTGTGTGTTTTTCACGGTAACTTACAAGGTTAGAGTGCCTCTGTTTATTTATTTACATAGCAGATGCCCTTATACAGGCTTTCGAGTCATTTAGCTCATTCACATATTTACACAGGTGGATATGAAATGATAGGGAGATGCTTGATCAAGCAGTTTAAAAGGCAGAAAGGAGGTCAGACCTCTTACTTGCTCCTTTTTAACTTTTAGTACATACTAGGAGTGTGTTCCACATACTCATGTCCCTTATTCATTTTATTTCTTTTTCATCATCATCATTATTCTTCTTCTTCTTATTCTTATTATTATTATTAGCCATCCATCCATTCTCTTTTATCCTTATCATGGTCGCAGTAGGGAGCTGGAGCCTATCACATCTCCATAGGGCATAAGTCCCAGATAGGTCACCAGCCTGATGCAGGGATAACACAGAGAGACAGACTAGCATTCACATTCACATCTATGGGAAATTTAAAAACACCAATTAACCTAAGCACTTTATTTGTATGTCTTTGGACTGCGGGAGGAAACACGAGGAGAACAAACAGACTCCACACAGGCCAGGTGGTTAAGTTGAACTCAGGACCTTCTTGCATGCTGCCTATAATCTATTCGATTGGGGTTACATCTGAATATATGATTTTATATAGCAATTCTGATATGCAAAATATAATATTGATTTCATTGCATTGAATATTTTTTGAAGGAATAACTACTTTAATAATATTTCTTTGAAATGTGGGTAAGCAAAGGTGTTGGCAGGATCCATTTCTATGTCGAGATAGGCTTCAATGATCTGGCTAATCTACACTCTAAAAAATTTTTTGATTGTTTGTTGTCTGATTTTTTTCTGCCTCTTGTCAGCCAATCAAATCAATGTGCACTGCTGTAAGCAACCTGAACCATCATGGTACCAGCTGACAACATCAAGGAGGAAAGCTACTGTGTGTCTACAAACTGAAAGAATCACTTTCTGTTTTAAAAATTTCATTCTGAAAAATGGTAAATGGCCTGCATTTGTATAGTGCTTTACTCAGTCCCTAAGGACCCCAAAGCGCTTTACACTACATTCAGTCATTCACCCATTCACACACACATTCACACACTGGCAATGGCAAGCTACCTTGTAGCCACAGCTGCCCTGGCTCTGACAGAGACGAGGCTGCCGGACACTGGCGCCACTGGGCCCTTTGACCACCTCTAAACTCATTGTCAGTGTTGGGGAGTAACGGAATACATGTACCGCCGTTACATATTTAAAATACAAAATATGAGTAACTGTATTCCGTTACAGTTACCGTTTAAAAAGGTGGTATTCAGAATACAGTTACTTTGTTGAAATAAATGGATTACACGGCGGTATTTTCCTGTTTCATTTTGTCGCGGGTCAGGACTTTTTGGGTTTTGTTTGACAGCTATGTTCTGTTGTTCCAGGCGGCAGCGTTATGGTTGCCATGGTTACAGGGTGACGCGCGCTCTCTCTGCGACTGTGTGTTTCCTGGGTGAGAGAGCGCCTTTTTGTTGTTTTTGTTGTGCTAAGCTAATAGGCAGAATGCTATAGGCATAGCCGTAAAGAATGTAGCTTCATGGGCAGTGTAGTCCGTGCTGCTGGGAGAATGGACCGCCATACCCGTTATGTGTCTGTGAGCACGAGGAGGGAGAAAAAGGAGAGTGGAAAAGTACGAGTTGTCATTGCGCAGAAACGGGAGCTGGAAGCATGTAAATATAATAATAACCACTGCAGCCAAGAAGAGTTCCTGACGAGCCCAGTTGTAAGTCAGCTATTAAGACTCGACTGTGTTTGTGTTTTCCTCCGAAACAATAGGTTCTGTTGGAGCAGCTTTTCAACGCCTCTCTCTGTCTCAAACTTGACCCAGACAACAAAGTAAAGCTATTTTTCGGCTACGAGCCCGACACGGAACCCGACGTGTTAGCCAGAGGTCCCTTTACTATGGTTCGGATCTGCGGACCTTCAGTAATAGTAATAAATCACACAGCAATAGTACATTCACGTAGTTGTAAAAAGCATGATAATATATTAAGTAATCCAAAGTATTCAGAATACATTACTCTCATTGAGTAATGTAACGGAATACGTTACAAAATACATTTTGGGGCATGTATTCTGTAATCTGTAGTGGAATACATTTTAAAAGTAACCTTCCCAACACTGCTCATTGTTTAGTATAACATGCTTATCAGTTGTGAAACAAATTAAAATGCTGAAATAATGAACAACTCGGTCATTTCTGCTTTATTGCTTCAAATAAGTGACCCTCCCAACACAGAACTTTGCTTCACCTCTATTTCAGTGCCTAGATGCATTTCATTCCCATCATTCTATGTCTTTTATTCTCTCCTGCCTGTTACTTCCCCTTCTCTCCATAGGTTGTTGCATAATTCTTCACACTCTTCCATCTCCATGCCCACCATATCAACCTCAAACTCATTTCTGTTCTACCTTTCTTTTTCCACCTCCTATATCCTTTACTCCTCCTCCCTGTTAGACCCTCCCTCCTTCTTTTTTTCCATACATACAAAAGCCACATGGAGGGTCTGCTTCTAATCTCCGCATGCTGGGGTCTTCATTTGTTTTGCTTGTCCAGGGATCCCACAATGTAGTTTCCACACCCAGGACCCACTGAGTGCAGATTTAATTAGAAAAGACGAATGGTGGAAGGAGCTAGAGAATTGGAATTGGACATGGGGGCTTTACAAGGAGGGCTGGTCTGTCCTTGGCACTGCATGTGTTCAACACAACAATGCACTTCACACTGAGAAGGGCAATGAGAAAGTGGAAAAGAAGTACCGGTAGAAGTGAAAATGAAGAATGGAGATGACATACTTAACTCTACCCTTGTAGTAAGGCCGTGTTCAACCATTGTGCTTATAGCCTATGCTCATGGTGCCACAGCTACTCATGCCACTCAGTTTTTAGGCCTAAAAACCTTAAAACTATAAAAATGCCAGAGGAGAACATGTAGGACCTTCTATGGCCTTAGAAAGGGCTAAAATATCAAGATTTAAAGTTATTTATGTTTTAAATTGTTATCTCTATGTTTTATAGACATGATCTGTCAGATCTGCTTCTGAAAATATTGCTCTATCGTGAGTGAGACCAAAAACTGACTTTCATAAGCATTTGCAAAGGCTGCCGCTACTGTCTTGTATTTTATAATTATCATGACCACAGCATCAGCTTTTCCCTGTTGCTTTTCTTTGAAAAATGCTACAGTGGTGTGATGTTCATAGTGTGGAGTATGAATGTTTGGTTGTAACAGGAATAATAACATTTTATGATTAGCTTTCTTAAATTTTTCATTCACTTGGTATATGTTATTTTCACCTCCCAAAAAGTTGATTCTGTTCATCTGGACGTTGCGTTTTCAGTCATCCAAGTAACTTCTTCAGTGTCAGCTGACTGCAGGTTTCCCCAACTTTATAAAGACTACATTTGCATAATGACTGAAACTAGCACCACTGGCGAACAATGGGCTGTGAGGTCAGTCTCTTGATCACTAATATGCAAATTCTCATGACCATTGATCAAGAACTACTCATCAAAGACCATTGAGTACCATTCAGAGAGGTGGGAAATGCCTACAATCACAGCATTGTGAGATAGTGAAAGATGTATGCTTAGGCCCTCTCCTTGATTCAGATGGTTATTTCACTTTCACGTAAATGACAGGCGTTCCTTCCTGTCCAGGATGTATAGAGATCGACACACCACGTGACTTTCGCGCATTGCATGCCGGGAACTCGTGGCAAAACAATCCAAGTACCGCATCAAATGCAAGAATTTGCAGCACCGCAAAACGTTCATTCTCCAGTTCCAATACCTTCTTGCTTTTTCTTTGTCCCCCAAAAAAGTTATGTACAAAACGAAGGAGAACAATGCTGGTCCGTACAAAGACAGACTTGATGAAAAGTCAAAGAAAAGATACGAGGAAAAAATCAAAGGAGTGAAAGGGTCAGACCCTTACGAGCACACAGAGGGACAAAAGACGTTAGCGTGCTGCCCAACTTTCACCATCACATATTTATAATTATACGGTTCTTGGAGTGAGTGCATACACTCATGAAGTTTAGTAACTTCAGGTCACTGCAACAAGCCCAGGTACAGTTTACCGACGGATGGGTGCAGTTCCTTGAAATGCACCGTGTAGAACGAAAGACCATCGTACGTATCATAAGTAATTAATTAGTAGTGGAAATAATTTCTGGTAGCATTACAGAAATGTAGCAGTGACAATAATACTGTATGTTGTAATCGCACTGGACAATTAGTGATACAAAAAAACCTGTTTTATCCTGTGAATAAAAGTATATGTTTTTGTCAATGTACCATGGTAATAACAGAAGCGAAACGCAATATTGTGTCAGGACAATTCACTATTTATGCACAATAAACACAATAAATAAAGGAGCATAGCGCAACAATTTCTGTTCAGCGCCAGACTTGCTTGTAACCTATATCACCAATTATGTTATGAAAAATGACGTATTAATTACTACAAAACACTGACCTTTGTGGGAATGCTTGGAGCAGACTAACCTGTGAGCTGGAGTGTTCTGGGACGTTATATTTGGTCTTTGAATGGCTGCAATCCAGGCCATCCGTCGCGTCTTTGTTACTTCGGAAACATGGCTCGAACAATTTCTCTTCAACGACGTAATCCGATAACAACCGATCTCTTTACCCGTCGGCTTCCCGTGGCTGTCATGCGACCGGCTATTGCAGTTAATAATACAACAGCTTCTTGCCATTTTTTGTGTTTCTTTTTATCGCTGTGTAATGTAATTTCAATTGTAAAGCCTGCGTGCGCTAGTACCTCTTGCCACGAGTTCCCAGAATTCTTTGCGATTTTACCCCTGAATGACGTCACATTTTCAATCTCTATACATCATCATTGACCAAGAGTGTCTACTGGCCTATAGGTGTAAACAGACTGTAGAGTCCTGGCCTGACGAGTTAGCTCTTCTGTGTTGTGCCATTCGCTTAACCAGAGGTTGTCTGGTTTCCCTGATGTATGGCAATCCTCCTGGCACCTAACAGTTACACTATATTACTCTGTTTGTGTTGGTAGACCAGTTTTTGGCGCAGTGTTTTTGGGGTTTAAAAGCTACAGAGATGCGGCATTTAGAGAAAATGTGTCTCAACTGTTCTGATACTCCTGACACCAGAAATCACTTGAGGTTTTCACTTAGACGGCATTTGTCCTTCTCTCCTTGATCACCTGGAGCAGTCTTTATGTGCCTTCTCAGGTTTGATAAATGTCCAGCTGGGATAACCACATTTACTCAGGGTGATATGATGTTATTCTGCTTTCTTGGCCGCTGTATCTGGGGGATTGGTGTTCGCTCTGTGTTGTAGCGTCCTGATGACACCCAGTTTGTGCTCCAATGAGTGATGAGAGTCAAACCTTAAATACCAATCTGTATGCATTTGTTTATGGTACACATCAACTTTTAAATGTCCCTGGGTGGGGTGAGGTCGGCGGTGCCGCGGCAGGGAAGGTGGATGCATCTGCGCGGCATTGTTGCAGATATGTGTGGCTGGCAGCAGGGAGCTGCAGTCGTGAAAGTGTGTAAGCAGCAACCGAGTGAAATAAAAAAAAAAGTTCCAGAATGCAGAATCGTGGTTGCGTCATGCCTCATTCCTGCCACAGTCCCACATCACCAGTGTTGGGAAGGTTACTTTAACATAAGTTAACATAACTTACACAGTAGCATATAAATGCTACTGTGTTCTTTTTAAAGACAAGTTTTTTTTCTGGCAATTCTTCCACACAAGCCATATTTGTTTAGTCTTTTAATAATTGTACTGTCATTAACTTTAACATGCTAACTACATGACCAGCAAATTGCCAAAAGTCCTGCTTTGATAGAGATGCTGCTTGGTTGATTACCAGTTAATCAAGTAAATTTGTTTAGCAGCACCTGGCCACTACTTAGCCTCTATGGAAGCGGTTTTTCACATGGTTGCATAGAGTCCTGTCTGACTGTATTATAAAAGCAAGCTGGCCAACCTCCAGGCTAGCATTTTAACCTCATTACTATCAAGACAATAATGATAATAACTTTGAATAAAACCTTAACCTGGAGAAAATAAAGTGTCGCATTGACCTTTTAACAAGGGTCCGCAAAAGAATTAGAAAGTGTTTTTTAAACCAATGTGACTAATATAAATCTTAGCCAGAGCATGATGATAACCAGCATGATTCAGCTGGGTTTGATTACAGAGCACTGACTGTCCCAGACAGTCATTAAGATGATTTTTTTTCACTATTCCATTTAATTTTGTTTTTCGTGATTCTCGAACAGAATCGATCTTCCTGTTTTAATTGTAAGGAATGCAACACATTGTCACGCAAGTAGGTTCCAGATAAAGTGACATATTTGATACTACTCATTGTTCCAGTCATTTCAAACTCTTCATGGAAAGTATTATTGGCAGCACATGTTGTTCCAGTTATGTCTGATGAACAGCCCACCTTGCTGAAGAAATGTAATAACTTCCATTGTAACTGCATCACTGTTGTGATATATACTCTCTGAAGCCTATTGATGAAACTGTTTTGACTAAACAATACACAATAATGTAAGAGATCAGAGGTTTCTTCATGTTAAAAGGGAATTTTTTCCCCCACTGTTGCCAAAGCGATTGCTTAAAAGGGGGTCAAATGATTGTTCTGGTTTTGTCTGTTTTCTTTGTATTATTGTACGGTCTTTACCTTACAATATAAAGTACCTTGAGACACATGTTGTTCTGATTTGGCGCTATATTTTTGTGCCATATTATGTTTGGCAAAGTCTAAGGACCTTAGCCCTATTGTTCTCAACCACCTTTGTTGATGATTTGCCGTAAGACTTCTAGTCTGTATCGCAACACAGATGTTCTGTATGCTATCCTGGTGTCTTGGTTATATTTCTCTGTGTATGCCATCCCAGGTTAACATCTTACATCCTGCTGCCTAACCCAGAGACTATGTGTTGGATAGTCTCTGGGGCACCTTTACACAGTCTTCAACCTGGGTCTTGCCAGTTATGGCATACTCCTGCCGGTGCTTATGGCTTATTCTTGTGCTGCCATGATCAGAGCCTCTGTTCTGCCTTTAAAGAGGTCTTTTCCACCCAGTGATCCTCTATCTGTCAAATCATTCTGTACACCCCAGACAGCAGATTGGTTATAATAGTTCCTCATCCTGTTCAGGAAGTTTTTATGATAGTTCCTCATCACTGTTTATCTTTAGCTGCCTAAGGCATGCTTGGAGCAGCTCATTGGCTCATCTTGGGGATCCATCTTACTGATGTATTCACTGATCCTCTTTGTTTTATCCTGGATTGTGCCTCTTACCTCTTTAATTATCATCCTCCATTTTTCCATTGCTAGGGTGGGTGCTGGACTTTGAGTGGAGACCTCCATGGATTGTGAGGTGTTTTGTGTCTTAAAATTACTGACATCTATCTCCTCCTCTGTCCAGCGTATTATTCCAGCTGGGTATCTGAAGATGGCTTGGATCTTACCTTCGTGATATATTTGGCTGTGGCTGACCTTTGTGCATCTTTGTCATGGTTCCTGTTGGCCTGTGGTATACCGAGGTACTTGTAGCTGTCCTGTATATCTGTTAATCTGCCCTCTGGTACCTCCACCCTTTCAGTCCCTTATCTCTCTTTGGAATCTTTCCAACACACCTCAGTCCAAATAACATCCTGATGTTCTCACTGTAGATTGTGTTGAGCTACATTAGTGATTTGATATGTTGCTCACTCCTGGCATACAGCTTGATGTCATCCATGAACAGGAGGTTACTGATGGTAACTCCACTCCTGAATCTGTATCCATATAGTTTCTTAATGATGAGCTGTGTTAGAGGGTTGAGGCATGTGCAAAATAGCAGCGAGGACGGTGCACCACTGTGGTATATTCCCCACTTGATGGTAACTTGAGTGATTGGCAGGGAGTCGGTGTTCCATCTTCCACAGTCCCACTAAGTTCCTAACATCCTATCATACTCTCTTAGGGCTATACAGACAGAGGAGATCAGCCAAGTAATTAGGTGCCATATTATTTAGAATTTTATAAGTAAACAATACGATTTTAAAATCAATTCGATATTTAATAGGAAGTCAATGTAAGTTGGCTAGAAAAGTGGTGATGGAATCATACCTTCTGCGGCATTTTGGACTAATTGCAATCGCTGAAGGAGGGAAAATTGGAAGCCCAAGTAAAGAGAGTTACAGTAATCTAGTCTTGAAGTGATGAATGCATGAATAAGTTTCTCTAGATCTTTACGTGGTATATAAGGTTTAGCCTTAGAAATGTGGTGTAGTTGATGGAAGATAGTTTTTATCACAGTAGGCATCTGCTTATCTAGTTTGAAGGAACTATCCATAAAAACTCCAAGATTCCTAACAGTACCAGTGAGGTGATTAGCAACAGGCCCGAGTGTACCAGTTAGTTGTCCCTGAGGAATATGTCTATGAAAAACATTAATTTCCGTCTTACGTGATAACCAGTCTTTCACATCCCTCAAACAATCAAACAGAGGATGTAGTGAAGATGGAAATCCCCAGTCAAGTGGAGGTAGATTTGAATATCATCAGCATAGCAATGAAAAGAGACATTATGTTTTTCACAAATTGATCCCCAGGACAACATGTACAGCGAGAACAACACCTGATAAATGTTATGGATGTGTGTGTGTGTGTGTGCGTGTGTGTGTGTGTGTGTGTGTGTGTGTGTGTGTGTGTGTGTGTGTGTGCATGTGTGCGTGTATCACAATATGTGGTATTTATTGTTTATTAATTCTGAGTTTTGGTTTCTTTTTGGTTCATGTGTTTCCATCCCAGGCAAACTCTAAGGCCAGAATTATGTTCATTTTCTAAAGCGCACAAAAACAGCTATGGACACCGGGGACCAGTAGCTGTTTCTATTTATAGTTCTATATGAGTGTACTCAGAGGACACATGCTTAACACCAAACTGGGGACATGCAGATATCCACAAATATTCTTGAATTCTCCCTGATAAAAATGACATCACTTAAAACCAAGCAAACAGCTCAGCAGATAAAGAAACTACCATAAGGTGACTTCATTAGTTTTAAGCTAACAACTTTCCCTTCCAAAGCCAACCAACAGCCCCATCCCCAAATTAACATGGAGTGCATAAGTGTATGATCGCGATTGCTGTCCGCTCCTTTTAGTCAAAAGGCTTTGATTGTTAGTAACTTTTCAGTAATCTTTAAGTAATTACTACAGATGAAAAAGATATGTCATTCACCGGTTTATCCAAGCAAATCTCATCTCAGTGTGGTTACTGAATGGTGACATGAAATACATGCTCTTTGCTTTCTGATTCCATATTTGAAAAATGTGAGATGTAACTATAAAGTCTATTTCCCTTTATTTGGCATCATTTTGCTGTTAAATATCCATCCTCGTAGTACAAGTTCCATGAAGGTTCAGAGACGTATTGTTCTGTGTGAACGGCTCTCTCTGTTTATCTTTACAGATTCCAGACAAACTCTTGCTGAAAGGACAGTGGCCAAACATCTGTGTGCTGGCACTGAACAGTGACAGAGCTGCTGGAGACTGGTAATGTGCAGAAAAAAACGCAGAGAGATACTTAACACACATATTCACAGATACGCAGCCGTGTACAGTCACATAATGCAAACACATAATCATGCTCAGAAAGACGCACTGATTATGTATATAGCAGGTGGTCAAAAAGTCAGCTTCAAACAAAGACTTAGAGGTGCAACAGCTGGAAAGGCATGCTGAGAATTATGGACACCTTACATCTACTCATAGCTGACCTTGAGATCACCAGGCAGAAAGAAAACAGTACAGATGAGTATGAAAAATTCAGTTCCAAAGCTACTCTGTCCTTGAAATGTGAAACACAAGCAAAGCAAAATTATGCTAAAAGAGCACAAAAGCAGGAAAAAAAGGTTATCACCTAATTTCCAGGACACAGATGTGATTGTTTTAGCTGTGATACTGTTCCAGTTGGCCCAGGTTCTCTGGACTAAATATGTTATTAAGCCTCTCCCCCTCATGTTTTTCTATTCAAACCATGCTTTTTATGAACGTTGTATATCTACAACAGAGACCATTTTCCACTGTTCAGGATGACACGGAACACCTGCTGTTCATGCTCTGCACCGAACTCCACTCCAACATAAAGATTTTTCTTTTTCTCACTGCTGTGGAGTCAAGAACAATGAGAGACAGACTCTGATAGTGATAACCAAACTCACATCTTTTTCTTTTCATATTTCTGTGACTCTTTCTAGGCCCCATTTTTGTCTTTTTCTTTCTTTTTTTGGCTACAGTAAACCACATATCAAGAAACCTAGACATGATGACTTTTCAGAGCCAACGTAATAACACTAAAGACATTCCATGGTAGTTGATATTCACAGACTGCTGCATAATCATAATCCTAAAGAGCCCAAGTAATGCTGATCTAACAGCATTATTTTGATGTTCTTTTTTCCCCTGTGAAAAACAGCAGGTTTGTGTTTGGGCAGATGGACGGGAGTTGGCTGTTGCTCTCTGGGGATGAAATCAACTCTGCCATAGACTAAGGTCCATGTTTATCTTTGAGCTTTATTAGATGTTGATGTTGGCTGTGTGAGAGAACCACTTGTTTAAAAAACTATTTTTAAAGGAAAGGGAAAAGGAGAGAGAGAGAGAGAGCGAGAGAGAGAGAGAGAGAGAGAGAGAGAGAGAGAGAGAGAGAGAGAGAGAGAGTTAGGCTGAGGACAAAGGCTGAAAAAGACAGCACCACTACATTATGGATTTAAAGGTACAGTAAGTCCTTTTTTTAAAAGTTATTTCATAGAAAATATACTGTACTCAAAGATATACATTGATTAGTGTGTAATTATGTCTTCTAAAAAACTGATGCATTCTTAGAAACTTAGAATAATACATAGAAGTAGGCACTGGTTCATGGAAGTTGTCCTGCTGTTTCCCTAATTGGGTTTTATGTATGTGGCTAGAGACTGGCAACATACAAAGCATACTTTACAAGTTAATTTTAATCACACATTAATCACAAATAACTCTTTCAAAGTATAAATGACCATTTAACAATTGTACATGTGTACTGTCAACATCTCTTTCTCATTATGTCTTTCTCCTCTTCCTCATTATCTGCTTCCTACACCACAGCTCCTCCTCCTCTGTAATTTCCACCACATCTTCTTCCTCCTCAGCTCAAGTCTCACCTTCTGAACTGAAGTATGGACTCTAACACAAAAAAAATGCTTATTTATTGTTGATATTGTCACAATTACTAATTTCAGCACATTAGACAGGCCACCCTCCCATTTCTGGCAGCTCACAAAGAGCCAGCTAAATGACAACAGTTAGTTATAAGCTAACATTATGTCAGCTAATGCTAGGTTCAACTGTCCTAAAAATCACACTTTCACTCTGTTTGATTATATTTTCTACATGATATGAGAGTTTATTCATTAAGTTTCTGAGTCCAAGAAACTGCGAAGAAAGTTTTACAAACTCTAACTAAGAGCAGCTTACCTGAGGCTAACAGCAGCTAACATACAGTGGGGCAAAAAAGTATTTAGTCAGCCACCGATTGTGCAAGTTCCCCCACCTAAAATGATGACACAGGTCAGTAATTTGCACCAGAGGTACACTTCAACTGTGAGAGACAGAATGTGAAAAAAAAATCCATGAATCCACATGGTAGGATTTGTAAAGAATTTATTTGTAAATCAGGGTGGAAAATAAGTATTTGGTCAATAACAAAAATACAACTCAATACTTTGTAACATAACCTTTGTTGGCAATAACAGAGGTCAAACGTTTACTATAGGTCTTTACCAGGTTTGCACACACAGTAGCTGGTATTTTGGCCCATTCCTCCATGCAGATCTTCTCGAGAGCAGTGATGTTTTGGGGCTGTCGCCGAGCAACACGGACTTTCAACTCCCGCCACAGATTTTCTATGGGGTTGAGGTCTGGAGACTGGCTAGGCCACTCCAGGACTTTCAAATGCTTCTTACGGAGCCACCCCTTTGTTGCCCGGGCGGTGTGTTTTGGATCATTGTCATGTTGGAAGACCCAGCCTCGTTTCATCTTCAAAGTTCTCACTGATGGAAGGAGGTTTTGGCTCAAAATCTCACGATACATGGCCCCATTCATTCTGTCCTTAACACGGATCAGTCGTCCTGTCCCCTTGGCAGAAAAACAGCCCCATAGCATGATGTTTCCACCCCCATGCTTCACAGTAGGTATGGTGTTCTTGGGATGCAACTCAGTATTCTTCTTCCTCCAAACACGACGAGTTGAGTTTATACCAAAAAGTTCTACTTTGGTTTCATCTGACCACATGACATTCTCCCAATCCTCTGCTGTATCATCCATGTGCTCTCTGGCAAACTTCAGACGGGCCTGGACATGCACTGGCTTCAGCAGCGGAACACGTCTGGCACTGCGGGATTTGATTCCCTGCCGTTGTAGTGTGTTACTGATGGTGACCTTTGTTACTTTGGTCCCAGCTCTCTGCAGGTCATTCACCAGGTCCCCCCGTGTGGTTCTGGGATCTTTGCTCACCGTTCTCATGATCATTTTGACCCCACGGGATGAGATCTTGCGTGGAGCCCCAGATCGAGGGAGATTATCAGTGGTCTTGTATGTCTTCCATTTTCTGATGATTGCTCCCACAGTTGATTTTTTCACACCAAGCTGCTTGCCTATTGTAGATTCACTCTTCCCAGTCTGGTGCAGGTCTACAATACTTTTCCTGGTGTCCTTCGAAAGCTCTTTGGTCTTGGCCGTGGCGGAGTTTGGAGTCTGACTGTTTGAGGCTGTGGACAGGTGTCTTTTATACAGATGATGAGTTCAAACAGGTGCCATTCATACAGGTAATGAGTGGGGGACAGAAAAGCTTCTTACAGAAGACGTTACAGGTCTGTGAGAGCCAGAGATTTTCCTTGTTTGAGGTGACCAAATACTTATTTTCCACCCTGATTTACGAATAAATTCTTTACAAATCCTACCATGTGGATTCATGGATTTTTTTTTCACATTCTGTCTCTCACAGTTGAAGTGTACCTCTGGTGCAAATTACTGACCTCTGTCATCATTTTAAGTGGGGGAACTTGCACAATCGGTGGCTGACTAAATACTTTTTTTTGCCCCACTGTAGGTTAACAGCAGCTTACAGTGGCGAAAACAGACATGCTTACTGACAGAGAAGTTCAGCATCTCCTCAATATCTGTATCACTGCTATTGGACTGAAGTGAGCTTCACTGACTCATCGACTGGTATCTCGCTCCTTTCACAAAGTTTTACAGCCTCCTCCAGACTGCATAGAAGTGGACATCTAAATGATGATGATGGAAGATAAAAGCCATCAAAGATAAAATTATACACTTTTGCTATGAAGGGTAGGGAAACAGAATTCAGTTGACTCCCATCTACTGTGGTTGGCTGTAGCTCAGGTGGCAGAGCAGGTCAGCCACTAATCAGAATGTCGGTGGTTTGATCCCAGGTTGCCTCCTGGCTGCATGCCAAATATACTTGGGCAAGATACTAACTCCATGTTTGCCTATTGGTGGTGGTCAGAGGGCCTGGTGGCGCCAGTGTCCGGCAGCCTCGCCTCTGTCAGTGTGCCCCAGGGCAGCTGTGGCTACAATGTAGCTTGCCATCACCAGTGTGTGGGTGAATGACTGAATGTAGTGTAAAGCACTTTGGGGTCCTTAGGGACTAAGTAAAGCGCTATACAAATGCAGGCCATTTACCATTTTTACTGACATCTACTGGTAAACTTTTACACACTGTACCTTTAAGCAAGTGGGCATCTTGATGAAAGTAAAATGTGGTTAACTGATAGGACTTCAAATGAATTTAGCTGCTGTAGAGCAGCCTGTCCATTTTTCAGTTGTTTCTAACACCATTTAGCTACCAAATAAAAATATTTAGGTCCCTCAAAAATAGAAAAAGGAACCCCAAAAGTGAGCACACTGTGACATTTGGGCACTTGTGATCTGCATACAGCATTCACAATTGTATGTCAATTTTTAAAACCAGCATACTCAATTTCAGAACTCTTTTTTGGCAAGGTTTACATATGCTTTGTGGATAAATCCGGTGCATTTCTGGTTACTGTGTACTGTGTGCTTGCTTTGCCATGTTTGAAGTCCAGCCTTCATTTCAACACCACGGGTCCAATTTTTAACACAGTATTTTGTACTCCTATACTGGTGCCAGCACCAGAGTTTTTGATGGGAATCTGCAATGTGGATACTGCATTAGGTGCTAGAATTGTGTTTGTACAAATGAGGTATAGGAGAAGTGTTATCCTTGGAAAGCTCAGCAGTAATACAGCTGTCCATCACATTGCCTGCAACAACTTGTGATTTTAGACATTAGCACAGCAGTTGCTTGATTTGACCCCTTGCTGGTCCCAGTGGGTGTAAGTGTATTACACTATGTGTGCTTTGTCAGCACTTGGAAAACACATTGCTCTGACCTACACCTACAGCAGGACAAGGAAAGATGTTTTTGGTTTCCTTCCATTTAAACAAGGTTCAGTCATGTCTGCTTACACCACGTGTAGAAAGCAGGCTTCTTGCAGCATGTCAAAGCATTTTGGACTTTGCAAAATGCAACAGCAAAACTACACACAGCACTGGATGTTTGTGTCTGTTAATGATAACTAACTTTTGAAATCTTAAATTTGTAAATGGAGCTGTCTAAGAAGATAATCCAAATTACTTGCATGAGTTTTAATCACGGGTTCATTTATGCAAAGCAAACACATATTTTAGATATTCTGTCAAAGCAGCAATATGTGTTTTGTTGAATTCTTAGATGTGATATGGGCACACCCCAGAGACTGGAGTCTTTCTCTGTTTTTTCCCAAAACATGTTGTTGATGCAACTCTTAATCTGCCTGTTTGAGGCAGTTATTATGGGAAACAAACACGTTTAAATTTATGAAAAGAGCAGAAAACGAGTGACAGACATGCAGACATGATTGTCATATGGACAGATAGACAAAACAGTAAGGCAAGCAGGCACACAAATATTTAGACAGACTGTAAATGAGTCAGAGAGATCGGAAGTCTGTTAGAAAGGCCAGTTGAGACACATATAAAACAACAAAGTCAAGCGACAAACTGTCCTGATGGGTGAAAGGATGACTGTGAAGCACAGTGAGGAATGTGGAAACCGTGGCTCAACAGATCGATGCGAGAGAAGACAGATTAACACACCAAATGAAAGACGAAGAGAGTGTAATGGCAGGATGCAGTGGCACCCTAGTACACTGACAGACAAGCAGGGACTTAGGGTACACGCACAGGTGCTAGAAAAATGCAATTATCCCATCATTTTTATGCCGTGATTGTCAGCAGAAAAATTCTGTTGATGTCTTGTGTTGAGAGTTTTACCACTTTATGAAGATGTGTAATTTTAAATGCAACTCTCTGACACTCTTGGGAGAAAGACATTTAGTTTGGAGACATAGCTGACTGTTAGCATGACACCTGCCCAGCAGCTGGTGGGAAGATACAGTGTGCCAAGACATGGAAGAAGATGACTGTGTCTTGCACCAGCTCCTAGTGAATGTATGATGATGACTGTAAGGTCATATTGACAAGTGGGTTAGTGTGCTTCTTTATTCCAAGAAAGAACATGTTTGGCTGTGACTAAAGCCTGGTGCCAAACTAAATAAACAGTGTATCTGCTTTCCCTGCAAGGAAAAAAACTGGAATCTTGGAATCACTTTGGTGTCCAATAGATTTTGTTTAAACATGTTCTGTTTTTGCACAGTGGTAAATCTGGTTACTTGGTGACATTAAGTATCACTTTGTCAGAGCGCTTATGACTTAATGCATGCATTTTATGTTTGAGCCAATATGTCACTTAACTAGTTTTCAGCATCTTATTTCAAGGGACTTGCCACTATGTTTTGGAAAATATCCATCTTACAAGCAAATGTGCAGTCTCAAGGCTATGTAACCTTAAGATTGTGCAAGCTTTTGTAATATACACTAAATTTCAGTTTACTATGACTTACTAATACTAAAGATTAAGGAAAAATAGCAGTGGTCAAAGAAAATAAAGTGCTCCACAAGGTCATTACTGACAGCTGGTCAAAATGAACATCTCTGTTTTCCTTCTCACTCTCTCCCCCTCTCTGTCTGTCCACCCCCACCACCCATATCTGTCATGCTAGTGTTATTTATTGCCTCTGTCCTCAATCCCCAGGGTTTATTTATGTGCTTTGAAACCCTTCTACAAAATGTGTGTGAGCAAGGTGGTTTATTAATGGGGTGTCGAAGGCAAAAGGATAGGCTGGCCCAGTTGAGGCACTTAGAGAGTTGTTCAGCCAGCTCTTATTATTACTATTTGTTTCCATCTAATTTCATTACATGTTCCTTACACATGACCTCCACCACCTCAAACGTCAGTGCTGTTAATCAGATCAGGGTCATGTATGAAGTACTCTTGGTATAAAGATACCTTGGGCTATTCATAGAGATTGTAAGATTAATAATTCAAAACGTATTGGCAGAAAAGAATATTGCCATAATTGCAAAGGACAAAGAAAGGAGATTAAAAAAAACAAAAAACAAACAAAAAACGGAGGAAAATATTTTTAGTATGTCTAAAAGAGAACAAAAGAACATAAGTTTTGTGCATCGTGACAATTTACGGACTAAAGTAAAGTTCTTGGAATTGACTAAAGTATGTACGAGGTTAAACAGCTCTTACTTAAATAAGCAGTTTGATTTGTGTCAGCCTTACAACATCCTGATCAGGTTTTGATTTTATTAATGATTTCTCTCAGTTCTTAACAGCACTGTTTAATTTAAATGCAGGAAATGTAAGGCTAGTTCTCTCTCCTGGCTGAATTACTATACACAATTGCTTAAACTGCAATGCAGAAAATTGCAGTTGTAATGGAGGTCAGTAATGCGCACAATTTGAAGGGAATCTATGGATGTAAAACTGCCAGAAAGCACTTAAAGATATGTTTATTTCTCTCCAGAAATAGTCACAACCCAAGGGCATTATTTTGTGTCATAAATTTTGACCACAGTAAAATGTCTGGGTTGAGAAACTTCCAGCCCACTTTACTGGGAAAATTGAGTCCATTAATTTGCAAATAGCACAAGAATTTTCGACATACTTTCAGCTATGATACTGATTCACTCAAGTTTTTAACCATGCTCTGATTTTTGATAGGGTTTTTAAATGTGTGTTTATTAAAGTGCATCTATCGTCCACATTGGTTGATTTCCCATTAACTCCTGTATTTCATTATTATTGTAGGGTCTACCTTACAATATAAAGCGCCTTGAGGCGACTCTTGTTGTGATTTGGCTCTGTATAAATAAAACTGAATTGAGCTGAATTGAAGTTTCTCTCTGGATTTTCCAATAACTGCCAATACGAAAAACAACAAGGGACCATAAATCAAGCTTAGGGTGCAACAGGTACCTCAAGCACCAAGCATCGGTACTGAACTTTAATTCTTAGGTGCAGAACATCCGCTAGAAGCTGATATTCTTCAGATACTGAGCTGGATTCTGCATGTTGAGACATAAAAGATATGCATACAATCTATTTCACTAGTGCTGTAGTGTTTTAAATGTATGAGCACTTGAAGAACAATGGACATGTATGATTGTGGACCCTTAGACTAATCAGAATTAACACACAAAGCAATTCAATTTTGAAAAAAATGATAAAAATGTTAAACTAGCTGTTTTTCTGGATGCAGGACAGTGTCTGAACATTGGGCTTTTACCACATTTCATGACTAGTACTGGTCCATAAATATCACACAGAGTGCCAAAGCCACAGTTTTGCCAGAGCCCACACAAGTCTCTCCAAAATCACCAGCTTTTATGTATATTCAGTTTTCCCCTCGCTTGTATGCTTCTGCAAGTTCAAATTTGCAAACTGAAATCTTTAGAAATACAACTTTATGATAGTCTTTACTATGTTGATGACAGAGTTTGTGAAAAGTAGATCAACAAGAGTCACCAGTAATTTGTTTTTACAGGAGCTGAAGTTAGTTTCTTGCTTTCTGATGTTTCTGCAAATCTTTCTCGTGGTATTTGCCATGAAATAAAAATGATACAATGCTTTTATTAGGTGTATGTATATGTATAAAGCAACTCTTTTGAGTATAAATAAGTTCTTATAACAGTGAAAATAAAATTATTGGCTCTTTCATATATTATAGGTGCATAGACACATAGCTCACATCATTTTACCCATTGCTAGGTGGTTGCTGGCCAGCCCGATGGTGTCATAATATAATATGCATAACACAAGTTTTGTGGCTGTAAAATAGATGTTATTTGGTGAAATAAAAATCACCCAATGGCAGTAACTATTACTTAAAAAAATCTTTAATTGATCCAGCTCTCTTAGCTAATTATAAGCTATTCTTCAAGCTTCTTTTTCTCTCAAAAATTCTTGAAAGAGTAGTTGTAAACTTCTTTACACACTATGGTTAAATATGGAAATCCACAGGTTTGCGTGTTAGGACCAGCTTTATTAGAAGGCATTGCTATGCAGATGATTCCCAACTTTATATGTCCATGAAGCCAGATAACACACACCAATTAGTTAAACTGCAGGAATGTCTTGGATGACCTCTAATCTTCTTCTTTCTTCCATTTGTGCAATGTCTCTAAAATTTGAAACATCCTTTCTGGGAGTGATGTTGAAAAACTAGTTCATGGGGGTGAGAGAAGACTCCAAACCTCCCTCTACCCGCTCATTGTAGTGTTGATGCATGTGTGTTCTAAGGTGCAATTAAAACCCAGGAGGGCATGGAGCTACCTGCCAGAGAGCAGCAGGTAAGCGCATAGTCCCTCCTGCTAGCCCTCAATGTCTACGTGTATTCAAAATTGAGAGGTGGGCAACGACGCCAGGGGTGAGGTGTACACCCTGATGGTAATTTGGACTCCGTGTATCATGCCCACCCCCAAGATCCTATATGTATGTGTAATGAGAGTGTGAGTAATGTGAATGTCTAAGTTGTGGGATAAAATTGAGGCAGAGGCAGCCAGAGGGGGGGGGGGGTAGCCTCTTCTGCACCCTGTTACTCCAAGGTCCTGCATGTGTGGGTGGTTGTGGTGGAGCGGGAAGAGGGAGGCAGCTGGAGATGGGGAGGGAAGGAAGGGAGGGGCTGGTGACCCCTCCCTGGGGCCAGCTCCCCCGCTGACCCCAGTAGGCACTCCCATACTCCGCGACCCCCCATTCTCTGCGGCCTGCTGGAGCGGGGGGGCTAGGAGGAGTTGGCCGTCCGACTGCGGTCTGGAGTGTGGGGCCTCCCTGCTGCTGCGGAGTCGGGGCGGTCTGCCTCTCCCCACCGCAGGGAAAAGGGTAACACCACCTGGGTCTGGGTGCGGTTCCCCCCTCCAGGGGCAAGGGTACCTAGACCCAGGGCTTAGAGTACGCTTGGGGAGTGTGATCGTGTGTACAGCGTCTCTTTACAGAGCGTTCTCACTCCCGAGGCGTAACATGTCGACGTTTTGTCACGTCCCGCGGCGTTCCTGAGGAACGCGAAAGGAGACCTTCGGCGTTCTTAGGGTACGCGGCGGGTTATGGCTGGAATCCAGTGCAATGACGCTCCCGCGGTAATAGACGTTCCAGCCCTGTATTCCAGCCCTAAACCTAACCTTATCCCTAGCCCTGACCATAACCTTATTCCTGACCTTAACCAGGACTTTAATGATGTTAAATAGCGTGTTTCTAAGCGATTTGAAGAAAAAGAGCAAACATGTGTAGATTCAGTCCAGAGGGTTCTCATATTTCCTCTGTTTTCCGAGGTCGTCATTTAGGAACGTGGTGGGTAGCCGAAAACGTAATATGGTGACGATTTGTCACCTAGCGTAAAATGTTACGCTTTGGGAGTGAGAACGTGTTGCTCTTTATGTCTGTCTCCACGTTGGTTGAGTGTGGAGTAAGTGCATATGAGAGCATGAGGGTGGGAATGGATGTTTGTGTCTGTGTGTGCCTGTATGTCTGTGTCTATATGTCAGGTTGGGTATCAGACGCCACCTCTCTGGGGACATCTCAGGCCCTCCAAGGTTTGGAGGCCTATCTCCACCCACCACCACTTCCCTTGCCAGTGGCGGACTCCCTCAGGTGTCGGTGCGTTGGTGGTTCTTTGTGTCTGGGGGTGGGCGTCCGGGTACACACCGGCTCACTCCTTGGCGGCCGCTTATCGGGGCCTGGAGCCTGGGGCTTGCTCGGGCCACTTCGGAGGTGGGGTGCCCCCGGCCTCTCGGCCTGGGGCTCGGTCACTCAGGCACAGCTGGCTGCCGGCGGAGCTCACGGGCGCGTCACTGCAACTCCCCCTGGCTTCTGCTCCGCGGCTGCTGAGTGAGCCCTCATCTGGGACTCTCCTCAGCTCTTACTGGGACAGTGGCGCGGCTGCCCCTCTGTTGGTCTTCCTTGGTCTCTTGTGTTCTGGGGGCCTCTGGATGTCTGGAGTTTTGATCTCCTCCATACCTGCTTCATGCCCTGGAGGACGGGGCTGTGGCTCCCCACACTCCCTAGCAGATCGTTACATGGAGAAACCTTTGGAATGCAAGCATGCTGATCCACACAGGTATGCACACAGGTGTACACACGGGTATTCACAGACGCGGACTACAGCTTTCTTGGCTGCTGCCTCAAAGCACATTCTGCGCTGTCTATCTTGCGTGCTGCACAATATCGTTTATTATTTAGTATCTACTGATATCTACTGCTAGCTAGTTTATTGTGACGGTGCCTTTTTTTTATTATGTTGCTCTTTGTTGTTTCTTTCTCTTCTGTTTTTTTTCTCCATACAGGTGACCCAGGTGTTTTTTTTTCTTTTCTTTTTTTTTCTTTCTTCCCCCCCTTCTCACCATCTCTTCTCCCCTTTGGTTTTCTTTCTCTCCCTCTCTTTCTTTCATTCTTTCTCCCTGTCCTATCCCCCAGTCATGTCTGTCCCGTTTGTAGCAACTGAAAATAAAATAAATTCATAATTAAAAAAAAAAAAAGAAAAAAAAAAAGAAAAGCTAGTTCATGTGTTTATTACTTGTTTATTTATTACTTGACAATCATAATCCATTATTATCAGGATGTCCTAAAAACTGAAAAGTCTTCAGTTGATCCAAGATGCTGCACCAAGAGTACTGACAGGGACTAGAAAGAGACAGACCATTGCTCCCATAATGGCTTTTCTGGGATCCAGAATTAAGTTTAAAATCATTCTCATTACATACAAGGTCTTGAATAATCAAGCCCATCTTATCTTAAAGATCTCATAATGCTGTATCTGTCATGATCTGGCCGTGTGGCAGGCAGGAAATAGGACCCAAACGCAAACTCACGGGAAAACAGGACTGAACTCAAAATGCAGCTTTATTGCTGACAAAAGATGACAAAAGATGACAAAAGATAACGGCGATACAAAATAACATGAAACTAAACTGGGAAGTACTAAGGAACAGACTTATGAGGAAACACACGGAGGGGCACACAGTCATGAGGGAGAACGCGACACAGAACTGAGGGAGACGCAGACATAAATACACAGAGGGTTAACGAGGGAAGTGGGAGCATATGGGGAACACAGGTGACACTGATAATCATAACAAGACATGGCAGGAGTGAACACAACACTGACGGGAGACGGGCGAAGTAAAACAGGAAGTACAGAGGTTCAGACAGGAGGAGAGAGAGCACGGGGAGAACACAGACATAACGGGCTGGGGAAAACGGAATAAAACACAAGGAGAGACGAGGGCTCAAAGATACACAGGGGCACACAGGAGGTAACCAAATAAGGACCATCTTAACTAAATAATCCTAGGAACCAAGGCATAACTAGGGAATAAAATACAAAACACACAAAAACTGAGAATACCGGGCCCACATGGCCCAGGACCATGACAGTATCAATTCAACACAGCACTTCAAGCTCAGGCTTACTCATGGTTCCTAGCATATATAAAAGTAGAAGTAGAGGCAGAGCTTTCAGATTCTAAGCCTCTCTTCTGTAAAACAAACTCCCAGTTTGGATTCAGGAGACAGACACGCTCTCTACATTTAAGATTAGGGTTAAAGCTTTGGTGAAGCATATAATTGGGACTGGGTAAGATGACCCTGATTCCTCCCTTAGTTACGTTGCAATAGGTCTTGGCTTCTCACTGCCTGTTTTTTTTTTCTCTCACTTTTTTTCAGTCACTATGTGTTTATGCACTCTGCAGCTCATCATTAGTTATTATTAATCTATGGCTCTCTTCCACAGCATGTTTTTATCTTATCTTCCTCCCCTCACCCTAAACTGGTTGCGACAGATGGCTGCTCCTCCCTGAGCCTGGTTCTGCTGGGGGTTTCTTCCTGTTAAAAGGAGTTTTTCCTTCCCACTGTTGCCAAAGCCCTTGCTCATAGGGGGGTGTTTGATGGAATTTTCTGTTTTCTCTGCATTATTATAGGAGCATTTGCAATAAAAAGCACCGGTTGTTGTTATTTTGGTGCTATATAAATCAAACTGAATTGAATACAATGTTTTAAATACTGTGTTCTATATGCATAAATGGTCAAAACAGATAATTTTAGGCACACTTTCTGATATAGATATGAACCTTGAGAGTCTAAAGCTGGCCTAAGATGTACCTGGCCTACCATAATGTAGTAGGATTTGGCAGCCAAGCAAACAAACAAACACCCAAGCAAAGGTTTTATGTATTAAGGAAAGATCCATCATCAAATTTCTCAAATGCATGACTGGTGTACACTGTAGTAGCTTCATTATTTAATATTACTTTATTATTAATTGCTTAAAATCATTGAAATAAGATAATGGGTTAAGTTGGGATCTAACTGAAAATTACGTTGCCTCAGATTGGTGAGCTGTCTCAACTAGGTCACATTTCAAGCTGCATTTTTATAAATGTCTCATCCATTTACTGAAGTATTTGTGGATGTGTTCCCAAAACTACAAGGGAGGACACAGCCTCTTTAATAAATACAATAAATATCTGCCAGTAGCTGCCACATTTAGAAAACTCTAAAGCACCTATTGTCTCAGTCTTACACACACATACACACTACCACTCTTCTCCCCATCTGTGGCCCATGAAATAAAGGTGCTGATGAGCAGCCCCTATCAGCAGATGCCATCTTAGTCTTGTCATCAGTGGAGTGCATGGTCACAGTGAAAGAAGCTGGTGGCTTCACCTTTCAAAGACTTTTTGCTATCCGCTGCCTCGCCTCAAATTCCTTCGCTCTTCAGTTCTTTATGCTACGTTTATTACTTGCACTTAGATAATATCCTGTAAGATTATCTTTTTTTCTCGTCAAATAGCAGTTATTCTGAAACCACAAGTCCCCTGAATGAGCTGAAAGCTGACATCACCATTATGACCACCATTTCCCCCTAACCTATTGCTTTTAGAGCAGAATACACAGAGAGCTTCATTAATTAATTATTAAGTGGGCAAAGTGTAATTGTGATGTTAACATCTTAATATGCAGATGATATATTGATATTTAATAGTGTATGTATAAACTGATTCTAGTCAACAGATAACCAATAATGATTATATCAGTATTAGGATGTAATTATTGTATAGAATGAAACTACATCATCAGATGGCATGTCTCAGCATGATCACATAAACATGCATCTCATTCTCAGGTTTCACTAGCAAATATGTTTGCCTGCAGTGTTTGTGTCTGTGCCAGACACAAACACTGTTTCATCTGGTGTGTACAACTCTTTACAGGGAACCAGCATGCATGAGTCAAATTAAAAGTGTCAGCGTCAGCATCCCGGGAAGACAAGTTGAACACTGTGCACGTCTGGTCCCAGGACTCCACAGGAAACATGCACTTTCAGAGGACACCTGGTACCTGTTTCCTCTTCAAAGGATTGTAGAAAAACAAATACCTGGGTGGTAAGGCAGGGGATTTCTCTCCGCTGGCCATCCATGAAGTCAAACAAGTATTCATTGCTTTCCAAAAGTGACACTTAAATAGGGATATTACATAAAAGCAAAAGTAGTATCATTTTACTAGCAGAGAAAGTACAGAATAAGTGCTACACAAAGTCTGTGTTTCTTTAAAGAACAAATAATACTGGAGTTAATGACAGTCATGCTAATTTAGACTTTTCACGGAGGACTGGATTGAGTGTTAGACTTAGATGCAACTCTTAAAAGGAGTGGAATAAACAACTTATCACACGGTGGCTGTGGCTCAGACAGTGGAGCAGTCATCTACTAATTGGGCGATGAGTGGTTCAATTCATGGCTGCTTCTTGGGCAAGATACTGAACTGAGTCACTACTTGTGCGATCATCGAACTGTAAATGTGTATGAATGTTAGATAGTAAGGACTTGGACAAAAAAAAATTTGTGTGAATGGGTGAATGAGGCATGTTGTTTAAGGCACTGTGAGTGCTCATGTAGAGCAGTAGTGAATGCTATACAAGAAATGGTCCATTCACTATAAGTCTTTAAAATATAAAAGTTCAGGAAGAAGCAGTATACCGTCATGATGTAGAACAAACATAAATTTAGCATGTGCTGAAAGTTGTTTTCTGTCATAAATTTTCATTGTGATGCATATTGTAACAGAATTTTTAATAAAATCCAAAAATCTGCATTTAAACATTTCCTAAAATGCAAACATGGGTTGTCATGGGTGTTATTAAAGTGCAATTATATAGATCCAGTCACTCCAGATCTCAGGGAGCAGAGTTCACTCACCTCACCTCTAACTTTCGTGCTTGTTGCCAATGTCTCTCCATCCACCATTTCACCCAAATTTGGGCTTTTTTAATCTGTTTCCTTTTTCCATTCATTGTAACGTAACCGAGCAAGCCAAATTGTATTTTAATGATTGTCCATTTCTCCTTGCCATCACACACAGCACTCTATCATTGTAGTCTATGGTTGTTTAGTGTCACTGTAATTTCTCACTCATTCGGTGGCGGCAGTAAATGATTACATATGTGGTGTCTTGGTTTTCATAAAGCAATCTGCAGGTCTCTTCCCATCTTAATGTACTTTATGAGATATCCACTAAAATATTACAGTAACGTGAAAGTACTGTACTATTGCGGGTGGGTCATTAATTGCACCTACTTACTCTCCGGGGCAAAAGGTGTGGCTGGTGGCTAAGGACATCCCGCTCCAGGGAACCTCCCGCAAACTGTCTCCGCGCTATATTGGGCCTTTCAAGATTGACAGGCTAATCGGCCCTGCGGCAGTCAGGCTCACATTACCTGCATCGTTGCGGATCCATCCAGTGTTCCATGTTTCGCAGGTCAAGCCAGTGTTGTCTAGTCCTCTGTGCCCTCCTTCCGACCCCCCTCTTCCCGCCCGGCTCGTCAATGGTCATCCTGCCTACTTGGTGCGGCGTATCCTGGACGTGCGGCGGAGGGGCAGGGGCCGGCAGTTTTTGGTGGACTGGGAGGGGTACGGGCCTGAGGAGCGTTCGTGGGTGTCTCCGTCTCTGATCTTGGACCCGGCGCTTGTTTCTGATTTTTACAGGTCTCGTTGCGTGTCCGGGTCGGCTCGGTCGCCGGGGGGCGATCCTTGAGGAGGGGGTACTGTCATGGTCCGGGTGAGTACGGGGTTTTTCCACTCCACTGGGCTCCACCTTCAGGCAGAGACTCCAATCAGCTTCCACACCTGGTTCCAATCAAGTCACCAGCATATAAGACCAGCATTCACAACAGACCTCTGCCAGATCTTCTGCTAACTCATGTTAGTGCTAGGCCGCCAAGCCCTTGTGAGAACCCTTAACTACTGCTTTTCTCCTCACCGTATTTTCTTTGTCATAGGACCCACCTGGCAGTCACGCTTCCCAACCTAGACTACTCACATCTCCGCCTGGACGCTGGTTCTGTCATCTGGTTGCTTCCTTTCCATCATCGGACTACACCTGCCTGCCTCCCTGCCAAGTCCCTCACTCCAAGCATATTCTGGATCCTCTCTGGACACTCCTCACCCGGAACCCCCTGGACACCCCCTCCTCGCATGACACTTTAAACCTGCAACGCTGACTGCGTACCTCCATCCAAGCCGCTGCCCCTTTTTTCCCCGGATCCATCCGTGAAATCTAGCACCTAGTCATAGCACTCAGATTTTCATGTTCACAGTTTGGCCTCACAGTTCTCAGTTCATAGCTTCCACAGTTCATAGCATTCATAGTTCATAGCATTCATAGTTTCCTGCTTTGTAAGTTCACTAGGCACTGTAAATGAAGCACTGTGTTCACGCTCGTTTTGCCTCCCTCTGTGTCTGCATTTGAGTCCACACCCACAGCCTGGCCCTCTCGGGCGTAACAAATATAACATCTCCACATTCACAAATATACATTTCTGACATTCAAAAACAAAACAAAAACAAATCAGCGACCAATATAGCCACCTTTCTTTGCAAGGACACTCAAAAGCCTGCCATCCATGGATTCTGTCAGTGTTTGGATCTGTTCACCATCAACATTGCGTGCAGCAGCAACCACAGCCTCCCAGACACTGTTCAGAGAGGTGTACTGTTTTCCCTCCTTGTAAATCTCACATGTGATGATGGACCACAGGTTCTCAATGGGGTTCAGATCAGGTGAACAAGGTGGCCATGTCATTAGTTTTTCTTCTTTTATACCCTTTCTTGCCAGCCATGCTGTGGAGTACTTGAACGCGTGTGATGGAGCATTGTCCTGCATAAAAATCCCGTTTTTCTTGAAGGATGCAGACTTCTTCCTGTACCACTGCTTGAAGAAGGTGTCTTCCAGAAACTGGCAGTAGGACTGGGAGTTGAGCTTGACTCCATCCTCAACCCGAAAAGGCCCCACAAGCTCATCTTTGATGATACCAGCCCAAACCAGTACTCCACCTCCACCTTGCTGGCATCTGAGTCGGACTGGAGCTCTCTGCCCTTTACCAATCCAGCCACGGGCCCATCCATCTGGCCCATCAAGACTCACTCTCATTTCATCAGTCCATAAAACCTTAGAAAAATCAGTCTTGAGATATTTCTTGGCCCAGTCTTGACGTTTCAGCTTGTGTGTCTTGTTCAGTGGCGGTTGTCTTTCAGCCTTTCTTACCTTGGCCATGTCTCTGAGTATTGCACACCTTGTGCTTTTGGGCACTCCAGTGATGTTGCAGCTCTGAAATATGGCCAAACTGGTGGCAAGTGGCATCTTGGCAGCTGCACGCTTGACTTTTCTCAGTTCATGGGCAGTTATTTTGCGCCTTGGTTTTTCCACACGCTTCTTGCGACCCTGTTGACTATTTTGAATGAAACGCTTGATTGTTCGATGATCACGCTTCAGAAGCTTTGCAATTTTGAGACTGCTGCATCCCTCTGCAAGATATCTCACTATTTTTGACTTTTCTGTGCCTGACAAGTCCTTCTTTTGACCCATTTTGCCAAAGGAAAGGACGTTGCCTAATAATTATGTACACCTGATATAGGGTGTTGATGTCATTAGACCACACCCCTTCTCCTTACAGAGATGCACATCACCTAATATGCTTAATTGGTAGTAGGCTTTCGAGCCTATACAGCTTGGAGTAGGACAACATGCATGAAGAGGATGATGTGGACAAAATACTCATTTGCCTAATAATTCTGCACTACCTGTAGTGAGTGCTTTCTAACTACACTCACACACATTCATACGATGAGTTAGCATGGTGGTTACCACCACAGATCTGCTGCTTCCTCACATCACCATGCTTTCATCCGGTTCACACCCTCCTGGGTGGTGAGGTTACTAAGTCCTATTTCTTAATGCTGTGCTGCCCGAAGAAGCTTCAGGAGAAGTCAGACCTACTGGCTTTTTTCAGCTGGATGAGTCATCTTAGTTCTGCACACTCACTCAGATACTGGAAACTCTTGGTCCTCCTCCACAATGAGGAAATCTAATACTGGCAAACACACTTTCCCTGTCTCATAATTCATCCGAATGACGTACACTGTACTAAAATATTGCATATGCGTATGACCATGCAACATTTAGCTACACAATCGTTCAGATTTACCAAGAGCTACGTCATGGTAAACCCACATCAGCACTCAAAGAAATATATGTTTTCTAGTGTAGTCTTGATGAGGTGATGGCACTGTACTGATGTCATGGTCACTATAGACTTTGAAGCTATTTTTGTCATGGAATTTCAGATCATGAAAAAGTGACTGGGATTTCAAAATGTCAGAAAATGCTTTAAAACTAAGGCCTTTCAGTAATAAATGATAGCAATAAAGCTCAAAAGGAGAATATGGAGAATCATGGTAGAGCCTATGACATAACCTGCACAAGTGCGCAGTGTGGTTGCCAGCCTTTATGCTTGTGCTGGTGCATTATGTGTTATTTACTGCTTGGGCGTGTCCCGGTGTTTTATATGTGGTACTAGCGGATAGAAAAAAATGAAATGGCGGTATTTTTTCCCTCCAGGGTCCCCACTCCTTGTTGTGGCAAACATATTTGCCTCTCAAGTTTTTCTATTTCTTTCTATATTCCTTTACGTCCATTTTGATAGTTACAGCAATCTTATTCCTGGAATTTCCTGACATTTCTGAGCCCCTATAATGACGATATCATTATTATTCCTTATGCTGGGACAAGGATTGTTAATCTATCACTAATAAATTCAAAAAATGTGGCGGAAAAGTAGCGTGTAACGCATAGGAGGAATCAATCACCACGGCAGTTGTCGGATGCCCCAATCTGATGTGCAGTTTCATTTAAGGGGAATGTCAGGTTAGAACATAAGTTACTTCATATTGTCTCAGAGGTGTTTACAGTTACAACGTAGCTTAGTAAAGTAGATTTCCCGCTCAAACATAAATCCCCAGTTAGCATTCAGTGTACATAGTATTCAGCTTTCTGATAATTCATCACAGATTTGAGGTACCAGTGCAGCAGTCGTGTGGCTGCCCTGTATATTTTCCACAATTGTAGATGTGTAGATGTTCCCAGACTGAGAAGAGCCTCACAGGCCAATCAGATAGGTGTAAAAGATATAAAAGTGCATTTCCTGCTGTTTTGTTGCTGAGTGGGGCCTACCGCCGATAGGTGGGTGGTGGATTTGGGGCTTTGTTGTCTACAACTAGACCCTTACGCTGCTGCACTGCATAGGGAGTGCAGTCAAAATTGCATCTTCTCTTTAAATCCCTCGCCCTCCATATGCGAGCGGAGTAGTAGGCTCTGTGTGCTAAGTGTGTATGCGTAATTTGAAGCGACCTAGGATATTTGACTGGGCTCGTAAACAACTGTAAGAGCAGTAATTAAAAGCACTAAAAAGTGCTGTTTCTGCTCTGCCTTTGTCTGACAATGCAAAGGCCACCCTGGAGACTGGCATGGTAGCACAATATTAGTGTTAATTTACTTTTACAGAGACAGGGGGGTTCGTGTATGCATGAAGAAGAGAGCGTGAAAAAGGCCTAATTCAGACTGTTGCAATGTGTGTTTTAACTTTATAAATTTCCCTCATTGTAGAGGGATTTTAAAGGAGTTATTTATATAAGCTATTTATATTTTGAGTGCAGATAAGGCTTATTTGCTTTGCATAGAATGCCATGTTAGTGACTCTGTGAAGCTGTACAAATAAAACATCTGCACACTTACTTGCATGCAGAATGTCAGGGGATGGAGTTGAGGGAAATATGAACTTTGTATAAACACTCAGAACGAGAAATGTGAACCTTATAGTGCCCAAGAAAAAGTCACGAAATCACTGAAGTCACGGGGCTATATCTTCTCCGGGCCAACAGTATCTGTACAAAATTTCCTGGCCATCCATCACATAGTTGTTGAAATGTTTCACTAAAGTCCAAAAGCATAAAGTCAAGAACAATTTAAATCATAGATGTCTGCAAATGGCTATGTGACACAGGAGTGTGTGTGTGCATGTGTCTGCGTGCCTGTGTGTGTGCATCCAACCCGCTGCGTAATTAGACATGTGGTCACTAGAGGTGACGAGGAGAACAGGCCCAGGAATCCCCTCCCCTGTGTCCATGAAGAAATCCCAAAAGAAGCCCTTAAATGCACACGCACACACACACTCGTCCTCTCTCCACCTCAACAAGCCCCTGCGGCTCTGGCTTCATTACCTTTTGGCCCCCCTGAGGACTCCAAGAAGGTGGGGGCAGACAGAGTTCGGGTTCTCCTTCTATCCGGAGCCCCGGGGCTTCACTGGAATTTACACCCCTGGTCCTGAGAACGGACAGGATCCACACTCCTCCACCCTCCTATTGTTGAGGAGTAGGCGAGCTCTAGGCCTACACAGAAGGAGGAGGAGACTGGGAACACACAGAGAGAAGAAATGAAACTGATTTCCCTCATCTGGAAGGGGGGTTTAGTGCTCATGCCTCTCAACATGCCTCTCTGAATACTGCGGTGATGGAGAACAACTATGAGAAAACTTTGCTATAATTATCTTCATCTTTAAATAAAAATGTATCCTTTAAAGTTGTTTTTTGAAACTTATATTTTCAAACTGCTTTTTCCTCTCAGTGTCTACATTGATGTTCTCCTAATCTGTGCCACAAAACACTGACAATTTCCCTTCATTTAACAGACGTCATGTCACCACTGCTAAGGTGACAAAAAGGTTATCTCCACGAGTGTCTGTCTGTGAGCTCCAGTGTACAGTGGGTGTCTTTTATAAATTCCCCTGTAGAGAAATTTTCATCGTTCTGAATTCATTAGTTCACACTCACATTGTGTGCATGTGTGATAGTCCCAGAGAGGCCCATAAAAAAGCACTTCCCCTGTAATTGAGGTGGTATCATCTCCTTCCCTTCTTGTTAAAAACAAACTGAGCAGGCAGACAGACGGAGAGAGAAGGCAGGAGGGAGGGAGAGAGCAAGCGATCTACTACCTGGGGTCTGTGAGTGCATGCTGGCCTGCTAACTAAAAGTAAACACAGTAAATGGTTTTGACTGTAAAAGCTTAAGTTCTGCTGCCCTTTCTCACGAGGAAGGAGCGACATGAGCCCTTTGCTTTGAACTAACCAACCGAGACAAAACTGAGACAAGATGTAATTTCGGTTTTAGTGAAGCATAGATTGGGATTATTGTTTTGGCTCCATTTGTCTTTTTTGTTTTGTTTTTAATGCCACAGATTGGTTTGTGTTGACCTACATGAGTGCCGTTGAAAGTGCTAATTCCTAAACTTCTCTGCTTTTGGAGTCTCCATCACAAACACTCTTTGCATAAAATACAGTAGGCCTATATTTCTGAATGATTTTCTGGAAATGGAGCCTTTAAGCTATTGACAGCTGTGTTTAATCCTATTTTACGTGAGAGTTCCTCATTCATCTCTATTTAATGCTTCGTGAAGCCGACTCATTGTGCAATGTTTACACCAACACACTGGAACACGGGGCCCCATTGTGCCTGGTCCCGGCCTTACAGCTTGCGAACTGAGTTATACCACCAGCTGGGCCAGAGAGCCCCATTAGCTTAATGGCCATCTAAAATTTCACAGGGGATGCATTGCTGTTATGGCTCAGAGCTTTGCGTTTCTCTTTTTTATGGCTCCATCGGATTCACAACACCCAGAAATACGGTTTAGGGAGGAGAAGAGAAAGAAGAGGTGGAGAAAACAAAACTAAACAAACATAAAGGCAGTTTTACTAGGATTGGGCGAGGTCTGTCGAGTCAGGGAGGAAGAGATGATGCAGGAGGAGCAACAGCAGAAAAGGCAAGTAAGAAAAAAGAGAATGAGGAAAAGCTAATTCTAAAATATTAAGACACATGGAAACTGAAGGATTTAGAAAAAAGTCTTGAATCTCACGGTTTCTTTTGAAGTATCTCTCTTGGGTTTTAAGTGACTCGACAATTGATGACCAACTGATTCACTTTCCAATAGTTTTGACCTCAGTGACTTGTTTGCACAGCTAGTAAGAAAGCAGTAGGAAAGAGGGTTCAAGTTGCACTCTAACAGCGGGCTGACACAGCTTTTGCTTTCATGTGTAGCAGGGGAAATTCATTTTTATGTTCATTATTTTCTTCACTTTGTCTTTGTCTTGATGTCTCTGACAAAGACTACAATAAATGACCAATGAGCCAATCATGTATTAGTCAATCATATATTAAAAATGTGAGTTATATATTTTATGGACCAGCTGGGATACAGAATTGATAGCTGATACCTTTGTGGACAGCACTGATCAATAGCATCATTATACACAAGAATTCCTTTTTCATAAGCACAACTCTATTTTGTCAACTGCAGGCAGGTATTTGGATTCTCTATAACTCAAAGCCAGTGCACTCATTGTTGGAATATCATGGCCACTTACATACTGTCTTGTAACTCGTGATATGTTATTTGACGCTGTTGCAAAATGCAATGGCCGTCTACAATGGCAGTGAATGTACTCGGTCACTATCACATCTACTTGGCATATATTGGGCACAGGGCCAAAGCTATTGAGACTAACCTCCCATGACATACGTTTGTCCTGCCATACAAAGTAACATGATACTATTATATGGCTTTGTGGATTGTGAAGTCTCTAACTGGCCATCTGGTATGCATTAAGGTAAAATAATTGTGATGATTTGGCTTTTATTTGAAGATGAGTAAGGCAGTGGTACTACAGCAGCACTGACAAGACTTTAAGTCCTCTTGCACACCCAGCAAATATGATTAAAACAGTGACGTCCTTTCCACATATACCAGTGGTCCTGTCAGACTCTCCACTAACGTTATTGCAATTCACTTGCTGGGCCCACGTCCTCATTTTAGGTTTGACAGTGTTTAGTAGGGAAAGGTGAATGCTTGGACATGAATTGAGCTGCGGTTTGAGGAAGGCCTCGAAGGGGACT